>NW_007248628.1:136850-181044 GCF_000164805.1 Carlito syrichta | reverse complement strand
CTCACCTCAGCCTCCCAAGGCGCGGGATTACAGGCTGAGCCACCGAGCCCGGCTTGTTTCGTTTCTTGTGACAGGGTCTTTCTATGTTGCCCAGGCTGGAGTGCGGTGACACGATCATAGCTCACTGCAGCCTCTAAGTCCTGGACTCCAGTGATCCTCCTGCCCCAGTCTCCTGAGAAGCTGGGACTTTAGGTTTGCACCACCACGTCCAGATTTTTTTTTTCTGTTTTTCTTTTAGAGACTGAATCTCGCTTTGCTGCCCAGGTTGAACTTGAGCACTTGGCCTCAAGTGATCCTCCCACCTCAACCTCCCAAAGTTCTGGGATTAAAGGCATGAACAACTGTGCCCAACTCATCTTAGCCATTTTTTTATTTTTTTGAGTTGGAGTCTCACTCTGTCACCCAGACTAGAGTGCAGTGGCATGCTCCCAACCTGCTGGGCTCTGGTGATCCTTCCGCCTCAGCCTTCCAAGTAGCTGAAACTACAGGCGTGTGCTACCATGCCCGGCTAATTTTTGATTTATTGTAGAGATGAGGTCTCGCCAAGTTGCCCAGGTGGGTCTCAAACCTGCGGGCTCAGGCAATCCACTCACCTCAGTCTCCCAAAGCGTGGGATTACAGGCTGAGCACCGAGCCCGGTTCATCTTAGTCATTTTTAAGTTTACAGTCGGAAGGCTTAAGTACATTCACATTCAGAACTCTTTTTATCTTGCAAAACTGAAACTCTATCTTTTTAACCTGTTAGTCTCTGTGAATTTGACTATTCTAGATACCTCATGTAAGTAGAATCATACAATACCTGTCTTTTTGTTGCAAGCTAATTTCACTTAGCCTAACAACCTCAAGTTTCATCCATCTTGTAGCATGTGTCAGAACCTCCTTTTTAAAGCTGAATAATATTCCATTTTATATTTATACTACATTTTGTATATATTTCATTTATTGACAGACTTCTAGGTTGTTTCCACCTTTTGGCTACTGTGAATAATGCTGCTATGAACATGAGTATGAGATGAGAATTTTAAATAAGAGTCAGTCCATTACCACAGGTGGACCCAGAGACACAACCCTATTCCCCAGAAGGGTCAACTCTGAAAGAAGGAAAATAGCCACATGAGCTATATATTCAATATCTTTTTTGTTTTCTACAACCATCACCAAACTTGTCTAAGCTCTGTAGAAAACATATTATCATATGTAAATTATATATTAAAGCAGACATCTCCACTTAAAAGCTCAATAGCCATCTCAAATCTAACATGCCAAAAGTAGTCTTCTGATCATTCCCTGAATCTAGTTGCCACTGGTGCTCTGCTAAGTTGAAGGCAAGAACATTTTCCCAGTTGCTTAGGCCAAAAGGCATCATGTCACCTTCTACTCCTCTGTTTCTTTGCCAGCAAATCCCAAGTATTACACCGTTATGTTATATCCTCATTGCAGCCACTTCCACTAGTCAAAAACATCATCCTGTCTTACTTGGATCATTGCAGTGGTCTCCTACCTGTCTGCCTGTCACTGTTCTTGCCCCTAGTCTGTTTATTCTCAACACAAGAGGTGGAGACATACTTCTCAGTCTTAAGTCAAATCATAATACTCCCCTGCTCAGTCCTTCAACAGTCTCTCTCTTTGGGTAAGATCCAAAGACCTTGCAATGGCTTCTCAATCCTTGAGTGATCTGGATTCCTGTTCCCTTTCTTACCTCCTCCACTCTCTGTCCTCCTCACATGGGTCACACCACACTGATCTCTCTTCAGTTCCTTGAATATGCCCACCTACCACAACATTACACCACTAACCCTAAAAGCTCTCCCCCAGATCATCATGGCTCCCTTTTACACCTCCCTTTATGTCACCTTTTCTATAAGGTCTTTCCTAGACAATTATATTTAAAATTGCAATTTCCTCATTCCCTGAAACATTCCCTCTCTCTCTTTCCTGCTTTATTTTTCTCCATTGCACTCACACCACTCATTATATTACTCATTTTTCCTATTTTTCTTAAATATGGTCTATTTTGCACCATCAGGATGTAAGTGTCATAAGGGCTAGGAATTTTTTTTTCTTTTGCCTACTACTGTATCCTTAAGCAGTGAGCAGTATCTTGTGCCTAGTAGATGCTTAATAGATTTTTGTTGAATGAATTAAATTTGTATGAATGAATGAATACAAGGATGAATGAACTAAAGCACAGACTAAAGTTTTGGGGGGGAAAGAGAACTCAGCAAAAATGTTGTAAAAAGTGGAAACCAACAAGTGCCAACTAAGATTCTTGTATTTTACTCAGTTGACAAAATATAAATAGGTCATGTCAAAAAGTTGGCAATTAAAAGTTATAAATCAAGAAAAAGAAACTGTTTTGACTATATGATTGTAGCGATTTACTGTCAACAGAATTATTTGCTTAAAGAATTTTAATCTTATACCATCAACAAAGCTTGTATGTAATGAAGGCATTTATAATATTTTGTGTGTTTCATCTTATCAACTTACAAGAGCAAAGGTTTTTTTAGACCTAGTAATATGGTAAACAAATGAATCAAGACATGCCCAAAGCTTTTATACTAATCAGTAAACTAAAGAGAGATGACGAAATAAGTAACCAGAAAATTTTTTAACTAGCCAAAATCTTCTGACCTGCACCTGTTCCATCTGTCACCCAAAGGAACATTTTCAATGGAGTCATTGGGGAAAATGGCAATTAAGTTTTGCTAAGTGGATCTTTGTCTTTATCAGAAGCTACTTGTAAATTATTTTCAGGGATAACCATATATCCATTTGCTTCAAGATACATGAATATATATTGTTTTATGACTCAGTTCTATGTTTCCAAAGTGTTTTGATGCACAGATAATGCAAGAAAGAGCCTTCACTCTACAACTTTTCACACTTCGTAAGACATTCACCTTTGAAATCACACACTCATTCTAGAATGGTGTTGTACTTTTTATGAGAGTTAGGAAAACTCTGGCTTTCTCAAATGGATTATATCCAGGACTCCTTTATGTAATTCTTTAAGCATGCCACATTTATGTTTTCCTCCTCTTATTATCTCTGTAATCTTTTAATTATTAATTAGGTTTTTATAGCATCTTATCTCTAAAGAGTTGAAAATAGTGTATGGAGAGTTCTTAGCAGTGAAATCTTATAAACACCTAAGCATTTATGTTACAACAGCAAGGCAACCATTAATCCAGAAAAGGTCTACATAACTGAGAGGGGGAAAGGAAGATAAAAGAGGAGAAAGAAAAATGGTAAGAGTGGGCAGTGGTAAATCTGTATAAAGAAACTGATTCCTTTAAAGTATTCTTTTAAAATCATTTCATGATCAGTTATATTTCCTATGTATGCTGTGAATAGGACTGCAGAAAGATGACAAAGGAACTGAGGATTTTTTGTTATATATGAGGGAGGAACACCCCACCCCAAAACCTGGAATTTATTTATTAAAAATTCTGCATTTATTCTTACATGTTTAAACTTCAGTCACCTTCAAAGCACTCTCCATTTCATGCAACATATCTATTGAGACTTTTTTCCACTGCTCAAAACAAGTTTTGAACTCATCAACTTTGATGCCTTTTAGTGCTCCTGCCATTTTTTGTTTCACATCTTCCACATCAGCAAAACATTTCCCTTTGAGGTGTTTTTCCATTGGGGAAACAAAAGAAAGTTGCTTCCGGTGAGATTGGAAGAATAGGGAGGGTGGGGCATGGGACATGCCATTTTTCCCAAAAACTGTTGAACACTTAGCATGGTGTGGGCAGGTTTTTCATGTATATCACCCATCGTGAAATGGGCAAACACGTTGAAAGAATCTCCAAAAAAAATCACTGAAGCCAAACACAGCCTCTCACAACAATGCTAGCTGGTACACTGATTCCAGTGGGTTTGTCGAACACTTACTTAGCGGGGGCAGCCTATACTACAAGGGGATTTGCCCACCAAAAACTAATTTGCTTTTTGGAGGTACCCCTCATATGTAAGCTTACACAGACGTCTATACGTAACAATTCTTACTCAGGATCATTGTTGAAGAGCTACATCTATGTGACTTGTCACTGGCTTACACATATGTAACATTTACCACTTGTCATCCACTGTTCTAAGCACTTGACAATCATTAACACATTGAATCTGCAAACATCTTATGAGGTAGTCACTATTATTAGTCTCATTTCAGAGCTGAGGAAACTAAGACACAGCTACTAAATGGGAGATCCAAAGTTCAGCCTCAAGGCTGTCTCGATCAGAAGCCACGCTGTTTACCACTATACTAAGCTGCATTTATATACACTCTTAGGCCAGAAGATATAAATACTGGAATCCTCTTAATTGACTTTCTTTTACTCTCTATTTTTTCTTTTCTTTTCTTTTTTTACTTTGTTGGTTTTTTCTCTTCATTCCATCTTGAAGTTATAATAAAAATACTTAATAAGCTTGCTGACAATTATTTTTCAAAGAAAAGGTATACTAGCCATCATTTAACTAGACATCCTAAAGTAAATTAATGTTAAAGGTAATTAATGTTAATTTATTTGGTTACAGTTATTTTTAACTGTATATTTTTGGACTATTGATCTTGAGGATTTTTTTTAACTCTGAAAAATGGCTTCATTATTTACAGCAATTTTCTCCTCAGTAAGTAAAACATGACAAATAGAGGTTTAGGGAAATAGTATACTAAGTTTCATTCATTGTTTAGAGGAAATTTTAACTTCACACACATGGTGTCTTAGCTGGGGCTGCTATACCAAAGGACCATAGACAGGGTAGGTTATAAACAACAAAAATTTATTTCTCACAGTTCTGGAGACTTGAAGGCTGGGCTCAGGATGCCAGAAGGATGAGGCTGATGAGAGCCCTCTCCAGGTTGCACACTGCCTACGTCTCCTGGTGTCCTCACGTAGCAGAAAGACAACAAAAGAACTCTCCAGACTTTCTTTTGTAACAGCACAAATCTCATTCATGAGGCTCCACCCTGATGACCTAATTACCTCCCAAAGGTTCCACCTTTTAATATCACCAAACTGGGGGTTAGTATTTCAAAATATCAATTTTAGAGGGACACGAACTCTGAGTCCATTGCACATGGTTCGCCATATCTAATTTAAATATCTGCATTATCTTGTGAAGAGTAAGCTATTTAATCCAATCACAGATATTTGTTTCTAATTTTAAAAATTGCATCTAAGTATCTAAACTATGTGGTCATGGAAAACAACTAAATGACAGAGTTCAGTTGGATAACTGAGAGGTTAATCCTTCAAAATAAGATTTAGATGACAACTGAAAAATTTTCTGTCAATGTAAGTAACTGATGATCAGTAATTAAATTTATACATGTGCAGACTGAAATGGTTTTGCCATAAATAATATTATACACCTGCTCTCTGACCTACCTTGTGCATGCCTGAGATGTAAATTTTGCTGGTCTCTTAAACTTCCATCCATTACTTTCCCACTCCCACTCAATGACACCTTTGATCTTGAGCTTCAGGTTAATTTATCCAGTCAGTCCTTCCATCATTTATACAACAAGTACTCATTAGTACTTCCTCTTCCCCCACAGAAATAAAGACAAAAGGGAAAAAGCAGGATCTCTCAGCTTTGAATAAATCACATCTAATAGAAAAATGGACAACTTTCCACATCTGCCTAGTCAGTAGCCTCTCGGAGACCATTCTGTTACTTTAACTAAAATTGTTTCTCGGCGACCCAGTATCTAAACTGTTTTCTTATTCAACAGACTGCAGTATTTGGCACTCCATTTTAAACTAGAGACCCTAGAGCATGTGTGCCTGGAATCCAGGCAACCTTGTTTTTTACCTTTTTATCTTAACTCTCTTTCAAAAACAACTGAAAAAGTGTTTTATACAGAATAGATATTCGCTTTTATTTGGATTAAATTGTAAAAAAAATACAAAATATCTATGATTCACTTAATCCTACAAAAAAGAGATACTGTTATGTGATCCTGTGAAATGTTTTAAAGAAGTGAAAATGACAGAGTTGAGGTAAGTTGGCGGCTGTTTGTATTCTAGCACTCGAGGCGTTAAATTGATTATCCATATATTATTTAGACTAACAAGAAAATTATATGGTTCTCTGAAATATAGAGAATTAAGAACAATAAAACAACAGCAACAACAACAGAACCAATTTTGCCTAAATGAAAGATAAGGAGAAAGACCTTAAATGCTTCCTTGTAGGAACTGACTCTCTGAATACAGATATAATCTGCTACCTACTCTTTTAATTGAAAAAAGATAAAGTGGTCTTGGAGGTAATTAGTTTTCCTGAATTATAACAATTAACAAAGTGTATTTTAAAAGCTTAAAGTAAAAAAAAAAAAAAAAAAAGATTGTGCAGGTAAAAGAATACAACATCAATTCCCAGCAGAGTTACTCAGACTTAGAAAAAAGTATGTCTTACTTGAGAAGCTAAAACAGATCTAGAAACATAAATACCCTTTTCCATCTAAAATGTTTTATTGCATTTTGTTTAATTTTATTAGGCATAGGAGATAATGTGTTGATCTCATGATGGTGGAAGCACCAATTGAAGGGACATCAGTCCTTCAGGGACCCAGTGCTCTGATAATCACTCTAAGTCTAAAAGCTCTTTTTAGCTGGAGATCAAAGTAGCTATCACGTAGAAGTTCAATTAAGTTCAGCTTTCTCTATAGCAATAATCTTTATTCCTACGAGTTAGAAGTTCTCTGATTTCACTTTGAATAATTTTTGCCTCTTAATCTTGTTAGTATGTGAACTCTTGATCCTCTTTCTTTCCGACTAAGGAAAATATCAAGCCTGTTGTAGTAGGTGGTTGGTTTACTTACAATATGAGATTTTGTGTGTGACAAATATTATATCATGTTCTTAACTGTAGGAACTCCTAGTAAAACCTTCACTTCGTCTCATCTAAAATCATGAACAATTGTATATTCATTCTCTACCTAGTTGTTTTCACCTAAATGTCTTGTAACCTATGTTCAAAGAGGTCACTTATGCCAAATGAAAAAGGAAAAAAAGATCTTGAATCCTTTGCAGATTCTTTGTGCCAGTAAAGAGAACTTATATCTTGAAAACAGATATTTCTCGGTAAAAAAACACCAACTGCTACACAAAGCAAGGTATAAAAGCCTGTTAAGCAAAACAGCACTATTCAACATTATCTTTTACTTAGTTTAAAGGAAAAATCACTTTTGCTACAAGTTTTTCATATGGTAGAAATCTCATGTTTCATCTACATGACTGGTGAGAAAAAAATGGAGACTGGAAGTCAAAAAATTAAGCAAATCATTTAACCCTCTAAGTCCTCAGAATATCATTTTGTAGAATATTAAAATAATATCTAAACTTTATTCTCCCAGCGTATGTGCTCAATTTCATTTGTACTAATGAAATAGCAAAGAAACTTCTATCAGCTCTCAAAGAAGCACCTGTCACTGACAAATACACTTGTTCTTGGAATCTACTTTTAAATTCTTCCTGGAATAGAATTTTACCTTTAGCAAAATGTGTAAAAGCATCTTCACTGTGTGCTTTAATGCTTCATGAATCCATGATTTAGCAAAAGTGGATACTTTTAAAGAAATACGACAAACAAAATCTTATTTGAATTCTTCACAGCAGTGTATAAATGGACAGTTTTATTGCTAAGATGTCCTCATGAAGAGTAAAAGAATCACTTATTGCTAAAAACTGATTATTAGTAGTTGAAATTAAATAAGTCATTATGAAGTTTCGTTTTAGACTTTATTCTCAGGGTTATTTTTATAACAACACTGTGGTGATTTACTCATTACAACATTCAAAAATAGAAATGTTCAACTTATTTATTGTCATTGTAGTTGAAGACATTGTGTGCAGCCTCAAGAAAAAAGCAGTAAATCCAGGATTTAAAGCCCAGATTTGCCACCACAAGCCTGACTTATTATTTGTATGACCTCTAGCAATTTTTTATTATAGTAAAAAGCAAATAACATGAAATTCATCAATCTAGTCATTATAAGTGGACAATAGAGTAGTTTTAAGTATATTCACACTATTGTGAGACAGATCTCTAGCTTTTACAAATCTGAAATTCTATACCCAACTGAGCAATTTTTAACTTGTCTCATTTTTCTTATCTATTAAACATAAGATGATAGCATTATTTAATGCTTCTGGGATGACTAAATGAGGCAGCTTCCATAAAGCAAATAACACAGCACCTGGCATATACCTAGGACTCACTAAATGGAGGGAATTATTACATGAGTTTCTTTAATTGCACACTAAATAGACTAAATAGAGAAGTTCCTACTATATTACAATAAATAGAACATGTCTTCACAAGAAACTATGTAAATAAAAGCAGTTAAAATGCATTTTTAAAACTCATTTTCATGATATACCTGAAGATTCATCTGAGAATGATTCCAGATAGAGCATAGAACATTCTTTAATTTCCCTGTTATGTACATTTGTAATGGTGGTTAGGCAGTTTGTAAATAACATTCATATTTTTTCTCAGACCCAACTCCTTCATGAGATACTTTATTTAAGTATACTTTCCAGTGTACACTTCAATTAGAAGTCATCATTGATCGCAATGCATGTTCCACAAATAGATCTAATCTAATGCATGTCAGTGCAAAAGTGCAAAACATCGTGGGAAAGCCTTGGTAGACACAATTTAGTACAATGTTGTCTTAATCCTAAAAGGTCTAGTAGAGGTATTAGTAAAACGCACTAGTAAATAAGCATCTATGCCAAGTAGATGTTATAAAAGAACATAAAGTAAGTTCTTTCATTGTGCAAACATACGACGACTTATGCACCCATTCTTCTGTCAGTTGAGCTGAATGTTTGGGTTGGTTCCATGATTTTGCTATTACAGATAGTATTGCCATGGACATTGTATAATTCTCCAGGAGCAAGACAAAGACAAAACAAAAACCTCAGAATTTGCCATATTATTACTCTTTCATTGACAAAGGTAAAAAAAAAGCAGATATGATACAGTTGATGAAAATACATCAGGAAACTTTACGTAATGTAAATATACCTATATAAACCAGAACATGTAAGAATTTCTCTTGGAATTTTTGGGTTGAAGTTAAGCGAATGTTCAACTCTGTCAGATGATGCCGACTTGTTTTCTCAAGTGATTGTACCATTTTACACCTCTCCCCTACAAGTATATGAACAATCCTATTTATCCACATGCCCTCCAACTCTTGGTACAAACAGAATTCTTAATTGTGGACAATTGAGAAGTATAAGACTGTACTTCATTTTGGTCTCCATTTGCATTTCCTTGACCTCAACTAGTGACCAATTGCTTTTTTTTTTTTTTGAGTTGGAGTTTCACTCTGTCACCCAGTTGGAGTGCAGTGACATACTCACAACCACCCCAGCGTTGACCTGCTGGGCTATGGCAATCCTTCCCTCAGCTTTCCAAGTAGCCGGGATGACAGGTGCGCACTACCACACCTGGCTAATTTTTTATTTATTGTAGAGACAAGGTCTCACAAATTTGCCCAGGGTGGTCTTGAAACTGAGAGCTCAGGCAATCCACTTGCCTCAGTCTCCCAAAGTGCTAGGATTACAGACTGAACCACCAAGCCCAACCAATTACTTTTTTAAAAATTAAAATTCTGGAGAGGAAGCGTAGAAAAGGGAACACTTCTACATTGTTGGTGGGAGTGTATATTAGTACAACCTCTGTGGAAAACAGTGTGGTAATTTCTAAAAGATCTAAAAATTGACCTTCCACATGTTCCAGCAATCCCCCTACTGGGAATATATGCAGAGGAACTCTAATCATTCTACATAAAAGATACCTGCGTACACATGTTTATGGTAGCACTATTCACAATAGCAAAAACATGGAACCAACCGTGCTGCCCATTGAAAGTGGACTGGATAAAAAAATGTGTTACAGAACAGGCATATCGCCCAATGGAATAAAACTGAGATTCCAGAAGCAAAACCTCAATTTCTCAACCAACTCAACTTCGACAAAACCTCCACCACCCACTACTGGGGAGAGGAGAACCTATTCAGTAAATAGTGCTGGGAAAACTGGCTGACCACATGCAGAAGATTGAAACAGGACCCTACTATCCCCATACACAAAAATTAACTCTAAATGGATCACAGACCTAAATGTAAAACCTCAAACTGTAAGAACCTTAGAAAATACAGGAGACACTTTTATGGAAGTTGGAACTGGCAACCAATTCCTGATCAAAATCCGAAGTGCTCAGGCCATAAGAGATAAGATAGACAGGTGAGACCTCTTTAAACTGACAAGTTTCTGCAAAGCCAAAGAAACCATCAAGAGAGCAGGGAGACAGCCCACAGACTGGGAAAAAATATTTGCCAACTCCATGTCTGACAAAGTCCTAACATCAAGGATCTACAAGAAACTCAAATGTGCTGAAAAGAAAAAAAACAAACAGTACCACTACAAAGTGGGCAAAAGATATGAATAGACACTTCTCAAAAGAAGACATACGAGTACCCAACAGATACATAAAAAAATGTTCAGCCTCACTAGTCATCAAGGAGATGCAAATTAAAGCTACACTGAGATACCACCTAACTCCAGTCAGAATGGCCATCATTAATAACTCAAAAAATAACAGATGGTGGAGAGGATGTGGCAAAACGGGAACACTTCTACACTGTTGGTAGGAGTGTAAACTTGTACAGCCTCTGTGGAAATCAGTGTGGCGATTCCTAAAAACTCTAAAAATCGACCTCCCATATGACCCCACAATCCCCCTACTGGGAATATACCCAGAAGAATTCAAATCACTCTATTAAAAAGATAATGGCACATGTATGTTTATCGCAGCGCTGTTCACTATAGCAAGAACATGGAACCAACCGTGCTGCCCATCAAAAGAGGATTGGATTTTAAAAAATGTAGTACATATACACAATGGAATATTACACAGCCATAAAAAAGAACAAAATCATGAACTTCATAGCAACCTGGATGGAATTAGAATTTATAATACTGAGTGATCTCTCACAGAAACAAAGAGCTGAGTATCACATGTTCTCATTCATAAGTGAACCTTGAACCACTACCATAATACTATCAGAAAAGGATTGACAGTAGCAGGAAACTGCAGGGAGAGGCAGGGAGGTGGGATTGACAGTAGTTGATACCTGCCTGGGGAAGGAGGGGCACACCTCATCAACAGGGATACCTGCACAGTGAATATTTGTATACCCCGCCCTGTCTTGTACCCCACAATTTTAAAATTAAAATTAAAATAGAAAAAAAAATGTGTTACATATACATGATGGAATATCATGCAGCCATAAAGAAGGACAAAATTATGAACTTTGCAGCAACTTGGATGGATTTAGAGTCAATCATACTCAGTGATCGATCACAGAAACAAAGAACTGAGTACCACATGTTCTCACATATCAGTGGTCCATGAACACAGCTTCACTAATCATCAGAGAAATGCAAATCAAAACCACATTGAGATGCCACCTAACCCTAGAAAGAATGGTCATCATTAATAAAACAAACACAACAGATGCTGGTGAGGATGTGGAGAAAAAAGAATGCTTCTACACTGCTGGTGGGAATGCAAACTAGTGCAACCTCTTTGGAAAACAGTGTGGCGATTTCTGAAAGAACTACAAATTGACCTTCCATATGACCCAGCAATCTTTCTACTGGGAATATACCCAGAGGAACTCAAATCATTCTACAAAAAAGATACCTGCACATGCATGTTTGTTGTAGTTCTATTCACAATAGCGAAAACATGAAACCAACCATGCTGCCCATTGAAGCTGGACTGATTAAAAAAAAAAATGTGGTACATATACACAATGGAATATTACACAGCCATAAAGAAGGACAAACATATGGACTTAACAGTAACTTGGATGGATTTAGAGTCTATCATACTCAGTGATCTATCACAAAAACAAAGAGCAGAGTGCCATATGTTCTCACTTATTAGTGGACCTTGAGCAATTATCATAATACTCTAAGAAAGGGATTGGCAGTGTAGGAAACTGTTAGGGAAGGTGGTGGTTGGATTGGCAGTTGAGAGAAACTGCCAGGGTGAGGGAAAGGGCACACCTCCTCATAATGAACATTTGTATACCTAACCCTGAATTGTACCTGATATCTTTAAAATAAAATGTTTAAAAAATCAGAATAAGGAGTTTATGATTACTAAATTATATGATTTATATAAACTTTGAAAAGAATTTAAACAAAATGGATAAAATTCTATAATTGTAGATAAAACATTCTCTTATTCATAATATAATGAACATTTATGCTTTCTAAGTGAAAATTCTTACCCAACAAACTCAAAGCTGAATTAGATAGGCTTAGTAATTTAAAACTGAAAGGCTTTAACCTTGCCTGCCTTCTATCCTGCAGCATGAAGGATACTCTCTAGTGAAGTGTTACTAGAACCTTTACCCATAAAATTTTATTACATTTCCTTTGTTTTAATTTCACATGCAACATGTTATATTTTCAATCTTAAAGATATTGAGTTTGGGTGTGGTGACTCACACTTGTTATCTCAGCACACTGGGAGGCCAAGGCAGGAGGATTAAGTCCAGGAGTTTGAGACCAGCCTGGGTAACATAGTGAAACCTCATCTCTACAAAACAGCAAAAAGAATGATGGTACATTCCTGTAGTCCCAGCTTCTTGGGAGACTGAGGCAGGAGGATTGTTTGAGCCAAGTAGGTCAAGCCTGCAGTAAGTTGTGAATATGTCACTGCACTCCAACTTGGGCAACATAATGAAACACCAACAAATAAATAAATAATAAAATATAAATAAAAAGACATTAATCTTTTATTCAGGGAAAGACTTTATGCATCTATAAATATTTGTCACTTGATGGCAAAAAGTCTAATTGAAAAGTTTTAAAGGATGTTCATGTTTAAGAAGCACAATACTGTATATGAATATACCAAGATTTTCTTCAAAAATTAACTTTTAAACATATTAGCTTTATTCTCAAAGGACCATATAAATTTGTAAGTAATATTTCAAAGAAGAATAATTATGATCTAACTTACCTTAGTGGACAATTTAAAGCAAATAATTGAGAAAACATACTTGTAAGGCTTAACAAGTACAAAACAGTTTTCTCCTAACAAGGGAACAGAATAAACAAGCCTTATCAAAAGAAACTACATATTAACATCTCTTTATTATTTGGGAGCCTTTCTCGAGGGAGTACAGTGGAGTTAATGATTTTACTTTCCATGCCTGGCAAACTCAAAGATCTCAGAAAACTTTATTAAATAGAATATCAGCCATAGTTGAAACCAAATGGCAACGCAGAACTGTGAACGTATCTTTAGAATAAAGGGACCCCAATATGACAAATACAGGGACTTCACTATGACTCAGATGGTCAAAATCATGTCATGAGATAGCAGGGCAGGGAACACTCCTCTCATATGAGCTAATGGATAAGAAAGAGGAGCCAAGACTGAAGGTGGGCTAAAACACGTTCTACGAAAAGGAGCTAAAGCCTGACCTCAGCAGTTATAGCATGGCCAAGAGACCAAGATTAGTGCCATTCCAGAGTTTATTATTTGAATAATGTTATGCTATTATATATCATTTTGCTTTATCCACAAATGTTGATAATACTAATAATTTGATAAGGAAGATTATAGATGTTTATTGTACAAGAAAGTTATTATACATGATCTTTTTTTAAAAAGTGATAAAAGAAGACATTTGCAATAACTTTCATAGGTTCATAGGCCAACTAATTAAAAAAAATAAGAAACCGATGCAAGAGCGAAGGTTAATATTCAAAGCAAGTCAAAGATATAAAATGTATAATGAGCAAACACCAGTGATCCAATGTAGTCCTTTCCTGTGTGGAAGCCCTCCAGCTTCCATCACATATAAAGGGGAAATCCCTTCTCAAAAAAAATGGAATTATTTTTTGGAGGACAGGCCCCTTGTAGTACACTTGAAATTTGTTCCTCTAGATCAAATGGTCGACCCAAGTTTTTATCTGGAAGTTTGGAGATGGTTGCATCACAATTTGAAGAAGAAACATTCTAGGTTGGGGCAATCAGGTGATTGGTTCTTCCACCATCACAAAACACTTACCTATATACTGCACTGAGTGTTCAGTAGCTTTTGACCAAATATGGCATGACCCCTGTATCCCACCCTCCCTATTCACCTGATCCAGCCCCAGCAACAATTTTTTTTTGTTTCCCCAGATGAAAAAAGTCCTCATAGGAAAACGTTTTGCCGATGTGGAAGAGGTGAAACAAAAAAAATGGCAGAAGCACTAAAAGTCATCAAAATGGTCAAGTTCAAAAACTGTTTTGAGCAGTAGCAAAAGTGTCTTGATAGGTATATTGCATCAAACGATGAGTACTTTAAAGGTGATTGAAGTTTAAACATGTAAGAAACAAATATATATATATATATATATATATTTTTTTTTTTTAGAGTTGGAATCTCACTCTGTCGCCCAGACTGAAGTGCAGTGGCCACTCCCGGCCACCGCAGCCTCGACCCGCTGGGCTCCGGCGATCCTTCCGCCTCAGCCTTCCGAGTAGCCGGAATTACAGGCATGCGCTACCACGCCCGGCTGATTTGTTTTTTTTTTTTTTTTATTGTAGAGATGAGGTCTCGCTGCCCAGGCGGGTCTTGAACCCGCAGGCTCAGGCAATCCACTCACCTCAGCCTCCCAAAGGCGCGGGTTTACAGGCTGAGCCACCAAGCCCGGCTCAAATACAAATTTTTATAAATAAATTGTTTGGGCAACCCCCTCGTGTTCCCTCCCAACGTGAGAGCTTTTCTGTCCTCTCCATAAATCTTGTTTTCTCAAAAATAAAAAATAAATAAATTCCTTTTTTTTGTTCCTTTGCTTTTGTTGTTTGTTTCCCCTCTACTTGTGGAAGCTGTGAAACTCCCTGCTCCAGCCTAAAGTTAAGTCTCCCTATATACCCCGCACAGCCATTGCCCTTTGGGTCTCACCACTTGCTATGATCTCTGCCTGTGTGCCGTACTGGGAACCTAACCTTGCTGGGTGCTCCACATAAACTCCCCACTGCATTCCCTGCAAATGCCCCAGGACACTTCCCTTTCTGAATCTAGGAAAATCTCTTTTTTCCTGTAAAGCACTTGTTTCCTCAGTAACACCATCATGACACCCTTCACAGCCATTTTTCATGTTGAAGCTTTAACCAAAATCTGGAAAAGTTATTGACTCAGACAGTTTCTGCATTCTACATAGCCCAAATTCCTAAGGTAACAATTATGTAGGTTGATCAGGGTAGGTATGAATTGCAGGGAAGGAAAAAATAGAAGCAAGCAAATAAAGTTTCCACAGATAATAATTTACTCTTGAACATAAAGAAAGCTTTATAACCAATAAATGTTTCTTATTTTTAATCAAGAGATAGCATATTAATGCCAAACACAGTGAAGTTAATTTAGAAAATATAATAAACAATTGTAGATGTTGTCTTGACATTTGTATACATCGTGAGACTTTCTTCAAGTTGTGAATCTTATGAAACACACTAATAAACTACAAACTATGTCCATGGGCATAAAATTATAAAGAGTTGTTTTGCTGGAATGATACTTTCAGAAGAAAAAATGTCTAAAAGAATACACTTTAGCAGTCTTGAGATCCCATTTAAATAATTATCCTGTTTAAGTAAATATTTTTTTATACTATTATTGTAATGTGGGCCAGATAATAAAACAGCGAAAGATCATCTCATTTTATTTTTTTTAATATAGAGGGAATAAGAAAAAACAGATTACAAATTTTGTCTTTTTTAGTATTATTCCACAGTACTTCACAGTTTTGACATAATACTGCATATGATGTGTGATCAGAAATGACCCCAAAGCAAGCATTAAAGGGTTTTCATGATCTCAAGATGTTCTGGTAAGTATAAACTAGGAAATCCAAAATGACAAGTAATTTTTATTGTTTCAGTAATGTGAAAAGTTTTCAGTTCATGCTGGGAAGTGCGTTATTTCACATTCTAAACAGTACAAAGTGTGTACGTATTCATTAGTTTTGGATGTAATTTATAGCTGAAAGAAAAAATGAGTGCTAGTTCAGTGTAGTCCTAAAAAAAATGTGACAGTTTCCTCACCAACATAATTCTGTCAATTTAATCAAAGGAAAATAATAAGAAATTAAGAAAGAGAGGAAAAATTCACACAAATTTGGGGGGGGAGTACATTATCTAGTAGGAAAACAAAGATACTTTCCTCAAACAGAATGAAAGGTAGAAGAAGCTAAACTACACTGTATACAACAACTCTACAAGATTGTAAAACAAATGGATTATTTTGCACTACGTTATGCAGGCAGGTCACTGGATGTGCCAACTCTACCCAGCACTGAAATTTAGGTCAAAATGATCTGTTCAAATGGCTAGCTATATTATATACACATTACTCACAACATGGTAATGAAATAATTAGAAGTGATTACAAAAGATCCCTTTTCCAGATCCTTCTTATTATTCCTCCATTCAGGCAAGTTTTTATACAAATCATTTCAAGAAAAATAACCCTGGTCATGGTAACAAGAAAAAAACATTATCTTCTAGTTCAGTGGAACTAATATGACGACGTCACTATAATAGTCCACACCTATTCTTACCAGTCATCTGAGTTACAAATTTGCAGAAAACTGTATTGTCTACACAGATATATAAATAACCAGTCACTATATTTGTATTGGTGATTTCAAAACTGTGATGTAAAGCTATGGTAGACGCTTTAGTTCGACTGACATGCTGGTATACTGACTTGATGGCCCTTTATGAAATATTACTTGTAATTTTACATGTTTGGGGGCTATAATATGTCCTGAAAGTAAAACTTTGTCCAAAATTTATTCTACATCTTCTCTTTTATTGCTTTGTCTTATGTAAATAGTGTCCTTGATCAAAAGGAAGACTCACTCTGATCTAGATATAAAGGGAGCACAAATTCAGCAAGAACAACTAAAAAAGAGAGAGAGCAAAACAAAATGCTGGCATATAAACCATAGCTCATGGTAAGCTAAAACAGTAAAGGGATAAGAAATAGGTATACCCAAATGAAGATAAGTTTACATTCACACACACACAATTGCCATCTCTCAATTTGCAATGTTAATTTTTTCCGGAAAATCATGCTGCTTAATAAAAAGTCATTTTTAAAAACTCTTACACATTTTAAAGAGAAAAAATTATGGTGTGTTTCATTTCAATCCAAAATAGTCAAACAATTTTTACAGGAAAAAAGAACCTGTCCACTGAATAATGAAAGCAATTTTTGTACATGACAGATAACAATTTGAAAGTAAATAATTTTATGTAAAATAGAATAAATGTTTTTCCTTTTTACTTTCAGCACCTGACTTTTCACCTATTTTCAAACTTTTAGAAGTTTATGATTATCTTGCATTCAAGCTATACTTAACAATAAAGATATATTATAGAAAAACACCTAAAGACCAAAGTAAAGACTAAATATGAGAGAGATTAGATACCTAAAGAAAATAGTGTTTGTGCCAATGAAACAGAGAAATCTCAGCATTGCTTGGCAATCCAAAATGCTTTGGCTCATACAAACATAGTGTGAAATTCAAATTTGTTCTGTGTGATGTGCTCTGACTAGAAACTGTAGTGTCAAGTAAATTGGTGATTGTGTCTTTGCCTAAAACCGTAATGTTGATACACCACTTCTTCAAATATATTTAATGCATATTGGGGTGAAAACTGTTTTGTGGTAAAAGGGTCACTCAAAAAGCAGATAACTTTTCAAGAGTTGCTAGGGCAAGAGGTGACTAACAAAACATTTGTACATTTGTTATATGAAATAAATACCTACATACAGCTGGGCTTCTGTTTGTATAATTCATGCCTCCATTAAGTTAGGAATAGACAAAAATCTGTGAGATGAAAAGTTATATTTGGATCTAGAAGAAAAAATAAAATGAGGAAATACTTGGGGGGTTGTGCTTTCTTTTTTTTCACTCTTCTGATTCCTTCTTCTAACACTTTAAGTTTTCAACTTTCAATTTTTGAACCTGTGACGTATTACATTGTATTAGTCCATTTTGCAAAGCTATGAAAAAAATCTCTGAGGTTGGGTAATTGATAAAGAAAAGAGGTTAATTTTGACTCACAGTTCTGCAAACTCTACAAGAAACACAATGTTAGTACCTGCTTCCTGAGATGAGGCCACAGGAAGTTTACAATCAAGGTGGAAGGAGCAAGCAACAAATGGAGAGAGTGTTAGTAAGGGATAGGGGGTGTCTCAGACTCTTTTTATCAAACAGAACTTGAGTGAACTCATGACCATGGGAAGGGCAACAAGTCATTCATATGGGATTAGCCCACATGGTCCAACCACCTCTCACTAGGTCCCACATCCGACACTGGGGATCACATGAGAATTACATGGGAAAAAATGCCCACACCATATCACCTATACAGTGGCAAAACGTCCTCAAAGATTGGTGGATAAGCCACAGAATTTAGTGCATTTCTTATTGACTCTCCATTCAGAGTACAATCCCAAAAGAAATAATGAGGAAACAACTTTATCCATACTGAAATGAATAAAACAGCAAAAATCTTGGAGTAGACCCCTTTATCTATAAAACGACAATTTTTCATCATCACATAAAACTGGTATTTCACAAATGTGTATTCAGATATTGATAATATCCTTAGATTAACTGACAAAAGATACACCAAACCAGGCCGACTGCAGTGACTCAAGCCTATAATCCCAACACTTTGGGAGGCCAAGGTGAGAGGATTGCCTAAACTCCCGGGTTCAAGACCAGCCTGGGCAACATGGTGAGATCTCATCTCTACAATAAATCAAAAAATTGGCTAGGCATGGTAGCGTGCACCTGTAGTTCCAGCTACTTAGAAGGCTGAGGCAGGATTGCCTGAACCCAGCAGGTTAAGACTGCAGTGGCCAGGAGCATGCTACTGCACTCCAGCCTGGGCAACAGAGTGAGAATCCAACTAAAAAAAAAAAAAAGATACACCAAACCTAAATCATCAAACTCAAAAGAATACACCGAAGTAGAAACATATTAAATATAATATGGTCAAGTATTGCTTAACAATAGGGATTTGTTCCAAGAAATGCATCATTAGACGATAGTTTCTCTATGCTAATATCATAGGGTGTACTTACACAAAACTAAATGGTATACCTACGACACAGCTAGTCTGTATGGTATAACCCATTGTACTTAGGCTGCAAACCTGTACAGCATGTTACTGAACATTACCTTTGAGTACTCAGAAATGCTACATGATCTTTTGTTGACTGTGGGTCATTTTATGTGTGTGATTTAATTTAGATGTGGCTTTAATTTAGATGTGGCTAAATTTTAGGCAATTGTAACACACAATGGAGTTTGTATAGGTAAACATATCTAAACAGGAAAACATATCTAAAACAGAAAAATATGATATAAAACATGAAACATGGTACACCTGTATAAAACCCTTACCATGAATGGAACTTTCTGGACCGGAATTAGCTTCGGGTGAGTAAATAAATGAGTAGTGAGTGAATGTGAAGACCTAAGACATTACTGTACACTATTGTAGACTAAACAACAGTCATAAACACTGTATACCTAGACTACACTAAAAATTTTTATATGTTCAGTAATAAATGAACTTCAGCTTACTGTAGCTTTTTTAATTTATAAACTTTTTCTTTTCTTTTTCTTTTTACCTTTTTGACTCTTTTGTAATAACACAGCTTAAAACACAAGCATATTGTACAGTTGTACAAAAATATTTTATTTCTTTATATCTTTATTCTGTAATCATTTTTCTATTAAAATTGTTCTTTTTAAATTTTTAAACTATGTTTGTTAAAAGCAAAGACACAAAGCCATAAAGTAGACTAGGATTACAAGGGTCAGGATCATCAATATCACTGTCTTTCACCTTCACATCTTGTCTCACAAGAAGGTCTTCAGGGGCAATAACACACACGGAGCTGTCATCTCTTGTGACAATAATGCCTTCTAGAAAACTCTGGAAGGATTTGCCCAAGTCTGCTTTGTAGTAACTTTTTTAATAATTAGAAAAAATACACTCTAAAATAATGACTAAAAGTATAATATCATAAATATATAAACCAGTAACTCAATTTATTATCATTATCAATTATGAACTATGCGTGATTGTATGTGGTATATTAGTCTAAGAATGGCAAGGCCATAGGTTTGTTTTTGCCATCAACACCACGGACATGTGAGTAATGCATTGTGTGATGACGTGATGCTGGCAATGAAATCACTAGGTGGTAGCAATTGTCCAACTCCATTATAATCTTATAATCTCACCGTTGTATATGTCATCCCCCAGTGACTAAAACATCATTATGAAAGCGTATGTCTTTATAATATACTGCACCTTTGATTACTTTGTACATGATATTTTCTTGTCTGTGGGTTGTTTTGTGTGTTAGTAATCAGAGGGCTTTAATTTAGATGAGAACGTTACAGGGAACTAGCTTTAACCCATAGGATCCTATGACACATTTCTTTCAGCTGTCATTTGGGGAAGTAAAATCACTAAAATCTGCTTGTTTACTTTTCATCTGTTTCTTATGAAAATATAGGGCAAAATATGCCAGGATGGTTTTCCTGATTATTTATATTTATTAGGGATTTTGATTCTAAATAAAAGAGAGCTTGCTTTACTGGACATTATGGTAATACTTAGCTACTAAATACAGTCTGTTCTTACAAGAAACACTCACAGTTTACAAAAAATTTCATTTTGCAAGCTAGCTTTTATTACTCCAAAAAATTTTATGTGATCAAGTGTAATTATTATATACTGAGTAGAGTAATAAAGATCCATGTAAAGCAAGTAGAAGGAAGAATTATTATAAGAAATAATGATGCACAAAGTCTACTTAAAGGTAGAGTGGAAAGGCAGTTATCTGCTTTAATAGTGCCATGTGTGTATGTGTGTGTGTGTGTGTGTGTGTGTGTGTACAAAATTTATTTTCACCTTCCATCTCAACAGCACATTCCAACTACATATTTTATTTACTTTCAAAGACAACTGTGCTTAATATGTTTAATTCTCCTTAGCATGCTTGCTCATCAAAGCAAACTAAAATCGTAAATTCTTCATCATTTCAAAATGATACAGTAATCTATTTTATATTCCTTCACTAGGAGAACTTCTAGTAGGAAACCAAAACCCATTTCATCATAAATACCTGATACTTTTTAAAACTTCAGTTACATTTAAAACAAAAAATAGGGAATGTGTTCTTTCTAGCCAAGACACAAATATGTAAGTATCATATAATCAAACTGTCACTGATTTGAAAAACTGAAGCGTGTGCATTCACATCTAAAACAAGAAAGGCCACCTAATTTTAAAAATACTTCAATCTTAGTGACAGGATCAAATTGGGGGAGTTGTGTTGAGTGTGTAGTTGTCAGTTATTCTTCACCTCCCATTCTTCCTGTTTTTTGTTTTTGTTTTTTGGTCCTACTCCATGACTCAGGAGGTTGGCCCCCAAGGATTTCATCATCCTAGGTCTCCTGCACTGTGGCATCCCTAGGTTCAGACAAAGGGAGTCACTGGTAGGAAACAGGGAAGAAGGTGAAGGAAGAGAGAGAGCAGGCTATTCTTTTATCTACACTCTTCCTGCTTTTGTGTTCTGCAAGCAGCAACCACAGATTCAGTCTACACTGGGCTTTGGTGATATTGATTCCTTCTCTCAGCCTCAGCCTTGTAATGGCTTCCAGCTGTTGCTAATCCCTGCGTGCCTCAAAATCCATCATCGCTTCCCTTCATATAGTCCCTTTATCGAATTCTCATCAAAATTCCAGGTAAGCATGCTGTCTGCTTCCTGCCTGGTCCCTGAGTGCCAAGTGGATAATAAAATTGGGAAGTCTAAGACCAAGTAGACCTCAAATGCCCAATCATCGCCCAGGGTGCCTTTCAGTGCCAGATGCAAATGTCACTCCATTACATACAAAGTGAAAAACAGATCCCAGGATTTAGGAGCAATATATCTAGCATCATAATGACAGCTTGGGACTAATTGAAACCTCACACATTTTCTGAAACAAATGCGTGTAGTGAAAAATCAAAGTTAGGAGAAAGAAATAGAGGGAAGGGCAGGGCTTGAAGTCTGCCTTCCGCAACGTATTCCTGAAGGTTTCCATTGAAGGATTAGCAATGCAGTAGATTTATACTACAGATTTTTACCAGAAATGTAAGAGAATTACGTAACATGTTGGTTTTAACATATAATAATTAGTTCCATCAAAATGACTAAGTAAACTGCTGCTTCAGAAAAATATACCATGTTCATTAAGTACTCGTTGGGATTCTATGCAAAGTGACTAAAAATAATTTCTGACTACAATTACTTCATACGTAAAATGTATGCTTTATGAATAAATCACAAGCAACATTTTTTCAGCTTTTGTTTTAGTTAAAATAAAAAAAGGTCCAAAATAATAGTGACTTAAGCAGCATAGAGGTTAATTTCTCTTACACACAACAGTCCAAAGACAAGCAGCCTCCAAAAGCTAATATGGTGGCCTCAGTAGGGGATCAAGTCTCCTTCTATTTTGTTGTTTTCCATCATCAAATCAGACTTCCACTTGTGTGATAGGATGGATTTTCCAACAAGAAGTAATAAGAGGAACAGAAGGCACATGCACACTCTAGATGGTCACATCTATCTCTTCAGCAAATGTCCTATCTTTCAGAACCACATGGCCCAAATAAATCTAGCTGTCACGAGGACTGTGGGAAGTTATTCATTAATTGGTTGGCCAAAGACACAGTTAACACTTTTATTCCAAGAGGAGAAGAAATAGATATCGGGGAGTATTTGAGACCACTAACCTCATTCTGAGTTTTCGATAAACATATAGAATGAGAAGAACTACAATGATCTCCTTTACATTAGTGTATCCATATGCATTGCCAATTCATTTCTAAACTCTAGAGGAAATATAATGGATCATGGTAAAAGAAGATCGTTAAAATATAACTTAATTATATGTTATGTTTTCAAGAAAAATTAAGTAGAAAAATCTCCACGGTCAGAGATGTATTATGTTTTCTTATGAGCTCTGAAATAATATTCATTTGTTAATTCACATACTGTAATTTATCTTTATAAGTTGTCAAAAAAACAATTGACATTGAAATTTAGTGAAGTCTAAAGACCAGTCATTTGTCTAACTATGTATAATGAATAAGAATTTCTCGGTTGAGTAGGAGAATGCTTATTTTATTCATTTGACAATTCAGATATCAGCTTAGAATACAATATGTTGGTATTTACTTTGGGTTGGAAAACGTGAAAGAGTACAGTGATCTCCAATAATTGAATATACTGTCCTATAAAATGATGCGCTTAATTTTTCTCTAATATATTTTGCTTCTTGTTAATGGATGACTATGTCGGTCACATTTGGTTGCCTTCATTATTTTTAAATTTCTCATCTTATTTTTATCTTCTCCACTTTCGAATTATCAGTCATCTGATTTTCAGTCACAAACATCTTATAGTGAAAATATTATTTTTATAAAGTGGTTTACATTAATAGTAAAGGGAGACAATTTTAAAACTGATCGAGAAATTTTGCACAGAATTCCTTTCCTTTCAAGTTTCAGGTTTGAAGATCTGGTTATGTGTTTATTTATTTCCTTATTCAAGAACACTTCCTTAGTTAATAGCTAACACCATGCTATTAACTGAACTCGTCATTTAGCTCTGCCTTTTGTTTATGGTAGGATCCTACATAAGTAGATATACAGTACTTCTGATCGAGTAGTTAAAAATTAAAAACTGAACATCTTTGATATACCTAGTTCCTTTCAATTTATTGAGTGTTAGTTCTGTGCCAACATCACAGCAAGCAATACGGCTGGAGGGAATGGGAGAAAAATAAGTAATTCAGGCAACAGTAAAAGACTAGCAAACATGCTGCTAAATACAAATGTTAGGCTCACTTTGTTGGATAAAAGAAAACAACAAAGGTTTGCTTATTATGAAGGTAAAAACTGTATTCAGTGTTTTGTTTTCTTAAAATGAAAGAAAGGTGAAATTTCTCATTTGTCGATGAACACAATCCTTTCTGAGAATAAATCATCAGCATATATAAAGTATTATCCTTGGAGCTTTGAAATAATATCAATTTGTTAGTTCACATATTATAATGTATTTTCAAAAGATGGCAGTAAAATTACACTCTAAATATAAAACATTCTGTACTTCTTAAAGTTGCAGATGGTAGGCAATCAATAAATATTTGAGAGCATGAAAGGATGTTTCACTTAATTTGAATACTAGCTGATTCCAATCAGAAATAACAATTATAAAAGATTATTATCTATAATTAATGAGACAAAAAAGCCTACCACATTGATTTTGCCCAAAATATTAGCCTTGAATACTTATTTTTCAGCTATTGAGTTTTTAAGCATTTAAGCATGTTTTATTGGGTCTATTGCCTAGTATTCAACAGGTTTGCCTCTAGACTAGTTTTTATATGAGATAATCATCTTTTTCATGGTTTAATGCCAATCGAATGGATATTTTTCTATTACTTATAGCTGAAATTACCCTAGCTTGTATAAAACACTATGTGCAATGATTTCCAGAAGGTAGCATAAATCAGGTAACAAGAAGTTATAAATTTATAAAAAACATAAAATGTTCATTGAGCTCTACTAACTGATTCTTGAATTAAGACCAAGTATCCTTTATTATTTATTAAAAAATAAAGACACTTATGTTCGCTGTGCAATATTTCCTTTCAGCTCTTTTCTCCTATTTCAACAGTATATTCCAAATAAACTCCACATTTATGTCTAAGGCAATGCTTCTAACATAAAATCATTCTGTTATCCAAACAAAAAAACTCAGATTTACTTTAAGAATTGGTGTTTCTTAATCTATTTCTCAGAGATTTAAATACATGTGTCAGGTAACACACATTTTATAAGAGGAGAGATATCGTTAGAACAGGATAGTTATTTTTTTAAAAAGAGAGAATTAATCTCAGGACAAATGGTTATAATACAAAATTAAATTTTATCTGATTTCATTTTAGTATTCATCTTTCACTATGAGTTAATTTATTATAAACACTATTAATTGCAATGCTTTATAGTAGAAAAATAGACTAAAATCACCCAAGGAAAATTTTACTATCATAGTAATTTTGAGGCATATTCTTCCTTCTTCTTAGCTTCCTCTGCCAAGTTAAGGACCAATAATTTACTGATTAAAGAGCAAAATTACTGTTTATATGTCTAAATGCCATTCTAACAAAAACTATAAGATTTTAGAAAAATATAAGCTCTTGATGGATTTCATTGATCATGGACATTATGAAGAGAAAAAGATATTTTTAATTCCAATGACACCTCTAAATGTAGAATTTAAACTCCAAGCAAACTATATTAATTATTTATTTTATAAAACAAAAATAAACTCTCTAAATATTATTTATGAAAATAATTAAGGGTTAGAAGAAAACATAGCAGTGTGGGATATGTGTGTGGCTGTGGGATGTGCACATTTGTGTATGATATTTATAATATTTTGTTTAAAATTTATATAACACCTATATATTATTCTATTTATGAATATGTGAACATATTCAATTTTAACCATGCCTACACAGTGATATTTTCTATTCTCCAATGGACTCAAACACTTTAGAAACTTTGACTGCTGTGTGCCTCCCCAAATATCATAGTTCATTTATCTGAGTATTAAATGAAGCGGGACTTCTATAAGTCAAATAAAATAAATGGAGAAGAATGAGCCCAAAGAAAATTAATGTGATCAGTAGACTACATGTCCTCTTTTCTATTCCTATGAACTTGTAAATTCTATTGGCCCTTAAAATACCTGTTACTTGAGGAATTATCCTGTATGGTCATATTCCCTGGTATATTTTTAAATATTCCTGTTAGTGCATCTATAGCCCTACATTAGCTGAAAATGTAAACACAGGATTTGCAGATGCTGGTGAAAGGAATCAGCTTCACTAGGGAAAATTTTTGTCTTCGTCTTTCCACTTGGTAGTCATGAAATGTGTTAAGATCGTTTTGTTTTGTTTTGTTTTCACTCATTGGCATGACTCATTTAGCATTTCCTACAAAGAATAACTCTAAGTACTAAAAACATTTACCATGTAAAAGTCCTGTTGTGCTTGTTTTAAGAAACAGATAAGGATCATTTGTACTTAGCAAAATTTATTTGCATATAAACAATTAATGTGTTAAAGTTTTTCAATCTGCCATTTTTCATGGAAAGAACAATAAATATAAACTGCAATTTTCTTTCTTTGCATTCTTTTTTTTTATTTTTTGAGTCGGAGTCCCACTCTGTCACCAGGCTGGAATCCAGTGGCACGCTTACAGCTACTGCATACTCGACCTGCTGGGCTCAGGCGATCCTTCCAACCCTCAGCCTTCGGAGTAGCTGGAACTACAGTCATGCGCCACCACTCCCGACTAATTTTTTCACTTACTGTAGAGATGAGGCCTCACTAAGTTGCCCAGGCTGGTCTCGAACCCATGGTCTAAGGCAATCCTCTCACCTCCGCCTCCCAAAGTGCTGGGATTATAGGTGTGAGCCACCTCACTGGCCTACTTGTTTTCTTATTTTCTTCCTTTAAGACATGCATTGACATATCAGGAGGTGTTAATTTGAAAAGAAAAGAAGGAAGGGATAACAAAGAAAGGGAGGAGGGAGTAAAAGAAAAGAGGGAAGGAGGAAAGAAAGAAAAAAGAAACCAGAAAATAATATGGTAATATCTCCCCTTCTTTTCTGCAACAGTTCCTCTTGGACATTTATTTTCCATTCACTCAAACGTGCATTAGATATCAAGAAAATTCCTGCGATACACTGGTAGAGATGGAAGAAACTAAGCTATTACAAGCCTGGCTCACAGTAGGCAATACACAAATATTTGCAGATTGAAAGAGATTCAGGAAGTTTGCTATACTTTCACTAAAATGTTTTTACTTACATATAAATCAATCTGCATTTCCTTTAGTTTTAGCAGGAAGAATTTTATATGGAAGATATTCTAGGTCACATTTTAAGAGGTCAACTTTGTGAGAGAGCAAAGAGTTTGACCAAGATGTACACAATAACCTTTTAAATTTATTGGTTTAATATATGTTTATTGCACAAAAACAAAGACATGTTTCACCAGAGGATGTATAACCTCCTGAAGAAATGTTTTTTAAAAACACCTTCTTCATATGGTCATTCTCAGTTTTTGTAAGGAAAACATTTTGTCCAAAAGTTTGTCTGGTACTTAATGAAAATAGTCAAACTTAGCATTTTATTTCCTGTTAAACTTCAGGAACTCTTCTTTTACAGTCGTCAGTTCAAAATATTTTATGAGGAGCCTGATGCACTTTTCTAAGTAGAACCTCCTGCCATCTTCAGAAGGTTCTTTATTTAATCTCTTCCTTGCTTCTTCATTAACTTCTTGTGTTCCCCAGTTGAAAAGCCTCAGCTCGGCATTTTGGACCCATAATAACCTAGTTTCAACAAACTACCTACCATTCTTCCTTGTCACTCTCCACAAAACCTCCTGTGTTATAGCCCACCTGACCTTCTTACCCAGTTTTGAGTAGGCCAGGCCCCTTCAAAAACCCATCGTTTGATACCTGTTGTAACCCAATTTCTCCTCTGTACATTCAATCGCTGTTCCCACCATCACATCGATGTGGAAAGATCCTTGGCTCATTTATTTTGCATCCTGTATGCTATAGTCTGCTCTAGCTTTAAGTAAACCGATATCAGAGTGTCACCATCTTCATAGAACAGTCTATGTGTACAAGGGGAGAACTCCAGAAAGAATAATTTATTTATTAAAAACTGTGTATTATTTTTATATGTTTAAACTTCAGTTATCTTCAAAGTACTCTCAGTTTGATGCAATACACCTATCAAGATGCTTTTTCCACTGCTCAAAACAGTTTTTGAACCCTTCAACTTTTATATCTTTTAGTGTTTCTGCCATTTTTTTTTTTCACTTCTTCCACATCAGCAAAATATTTCCCTTTGAAGACTTTTTTCATCCAGGGAAACAAAAAAAAAGTTGCTCAGGGCAAGGTTAGGTGAATACGAAGGGTGGGACAAGAGGACCAGGCCGTTTGGGGTCAAAAAGTGACGAACACTCAGCACGATGTAGGCAGGTGCATTGTTATGGTGGAAGAACCAGTCACCTGTTTTCCACAACTTTGGACATTTCTTCCACAAATCATGACACAACCTTCTCAAAATTTCCACATAAAAACTTTGGTTGACCATTTCATATAGAGGAACAAATGCCAAGTGGACTGCAAGTGGCCCACGATTCCAAAAGATAATTCCAGGGATTTGGGAGGGGTCTCCCCTCATGTTATTTAGAACAAATCAGGAAATTTGAGATGAAAGGGCATTAACTCATTCATTCATTCATTCATCCATTCATTCGTTCATCTAATATGTATTTTGCACCTATCATGCATTGGGCTTGACAAGGCACAGAAAAAGACATGGTTAAGATGCCTCATCCCTCATCTGATAGTCTGAAACGCAAATATCTGGTAGGCAAATAAGTCAAAAATTATAAATCAAACATCCTCTAGTTACAATAAGGTTTTTTTGAAAGAATGGCCCAGCTTGTCCCAAAAATCAAAGTCCTTTCACCATGAAGAATGATGCAAATATATACGTCAATATACTTTTCAGATAGTGTCAAAGACTTCAAAGTTCCTACATAAATAAATTACTATTTAAAATTGTGTGTGTGTGTGTGTGTGTGTGTGTGTGTGTGTGTGTGTTGGTTTGTTAGCAATCTGGAACTCTTGTTTTGATGCTAAAAAGCTATCAACAAAAGTTATAATTTTCTTCTTCAGTAACAATATTATGAGAAACCATGCTTCCAAAACTGATTTGTAGCCACTAAATGACTTCTATTTCCTTAATCCAGTCACAATGGGACAAGGTGTACAATTGTTTCAAGTTTTAAGTGATTTGAGAATAATTCATTTCTTTTCCTAAGAATAAATCATCTATGAATTTAGCTGTCCAATGATTTTGTGTGATTCCTATCATTTTACTCTTTTATAATGTCCTATTATAAAAATCAAGAATACAGTGTCACAAAAAATGAAAATTCTCAAATATACTTTAATACAACAATAATAACAATTTAGATCAATTAAAAAGCTTAATAATTATGCAGTACATGTAAACAATCTAACAGATGCCTTTGGGTTTATTTGTTCTGGGTTATTATTACCATATAATTTATCATATGAAATACAAGGGTCTAAATTTAAATATATCCATTGTTCAAGGCTGAAAACTTCTAAATTTTCTCATGATCTATTCTGCATTCAATTAATTTATTCTCAAAAGGAAAATATTTTTATTCATTTTATATTTGCAAGTCTGCCTATCCTAGGCAGATAAGCTTATCATAATAAACAATGTGGAAAATATTGTTGACCAA
Source organism: Carlito syrichta (assembly GCF_000164805.1). Taxonomy (NCBI): domain Eukaryota; kingdom Metazoa; phylum Chordata; class Mammalia; order Primates; family Tarsiidae; genus Carlito; species Carlito syrichta. The sequence goes on along the minus strand of NW_007248628.1, from coordinate 151,485 downwards.
GTTGAATGTCACTGTTTAAGGTATTTATACTAAACTATACTCTTTTTTTTTTTTTTTTGGAGTTGGAGTCTCACTCTGTCATCCAGACTGGAGTGCAGTGGCCACTCCCAGCCACCGCAGCCTCGACCCGCTGGGCTCCGGCGATCCTTCCGCCTCAGCCTTCCAAGTAGCCGGAATTACAGGCATGCGCTACCACGCCCGGCTGATTTTTTGATTTTATTGTAGAGATGAGGTCTCGCTGCCCAGGCGGGTCTCGAACCCACGGGCTCAGGCAATCCACTCACCTCAGCCTCCCAAAGGTGCGGGATTACAGGCTGAGCCACCAAGCCCGGCTTAAACTATACTCTTGAGAATGTAAATGGTATTTAGCCTTGCAAACAGCTAGAGTTAAGATTTTCAAGTTTTTTATACTTATTATTTTTTATTTTATTTTCATTTATTATTATTATTATTTATTTATTTATTTTTTAGCTGGAGTCTCATTCTGTCACCCAGGCTGGGGTGCAGTGGCGTGGTCACAGCCAACCCAGCATTGGCCTGCTGGACTCTGGCAATCCTTCTGCCTCAGCCTTCCAAGCGTCTGGAACCATAGATGTGCGCTACTGTGCCCAGCTAATTTTTTTATTTATTGTAGCGATACGGTCTCGCCAAGTTGCCCAGGCTGGTCTCGAACCCATGGGCTCAGGCAATCCACTTGCCTTGCCTTCCAAAGTACTAAGATTATAGGCTGAGCCACTGAGCCCGGCCTATTTTCATTATTTTAAAATCAGACATGTTAGAGCTCAAACTCTCCTTAGATAATGTCTCCATTAATTCATCATTTTTTCAAAAATATTTATTTAACTCATCACTACAAGAAAGTAGGGGAGATGTGATTTAGGGAAAACAGTGAGGAGTATAAAAATGACTAATATTTAGGAAATGTCTCATAGGCGCTTTATCTGTAGAGATAAAACATGTGCACAAATAATATCATAGGAATAGAAGAAGATGAAAAATAATTGTCATAATATATTTCAGAAGCGTGAGTAAAGTCTTTGTTTAAAAACTTCAACAGTAGTGGTACTATCTATTTACTTATACAAAATGACTCTGAAATATTAAAGGTAAACAACCCAGAAGAAAAAATATTACATTTTCATCTTTTTATACCTTAAGACAGAGTGCCTAAAGTCCCAGATTGCTGGATTTGAGGTTCAGCTCTGGTTATATGACTCTGGACCAAACTGTATCTCAGTTGTCTCATCTGTAAAAATCTCATAAAAGTAGTACCCACATGAAAGGATAGTAAACATTACACAACTTAGGAGTACCATAATTAGATATACTATTATATGTCTATACTTTTAATTGCCATGATAACACCTCTCTCCCAATAATGGCAATATTCATACATAAAAGTACTATATGTTTTGGACTATTTTTTCATCCATGTAAAATTTTGCTCCTGAATCCCCTTGCCCATATAGATAATTGTTCTGGCGACATCCTTTTATTCCTTTCAATAGCCCAAATCCCTGAAGATGATGTATACACAGTTTCAGCTACTTCAGAACATTGTTTTGATGAGTAATATGAGAAGAAATTTTAAACAGGAATATGAATTTATCTTAAAATACACCTGAATTTTAACATCAACTTGCAACATTTTATTTAGGCTTCATACATCAAAGATGCTAGAAAAAATATCTTAAATGAAGAATCACATTCCATTTAAATATCTTCTAGCCATTATGACTAAGCAACAATTCAAAATACTCTTTCAGTTGGGCACAGTGGCATACACCTACAATCCCAGCATATTGGGAGGCTAAGATGGAAGACTCGCTTGAGCCTAGGAGTTCGAGACCAGCCTCGACAACATAGTGAGACCTTGTCTCTACAAAAAATACAAAAATTAGCTGGGCACAGTGATGTGAGTCTGTATCCCATCTACTCCAGAAGTTGAGGCAGAAGGATGGCTTGAGCACTGGAGGTTGAGGCTGTGATAAGCCGTGATCCAGCCTAGGTGATGGAGTAAGACCTTGTTTCAAAAACAAACAAACCAAAAAAGAAAAAAGAAAGAAAACCATTCATTCTTTATTCTCTTCCCCAACTTTGAAATTTGTATTTCTAATTCATTAGTATTTGCTGGGAGAGTCACTAACTGCTAATCCAATGTCTCAGAATTAATGTGGATTGGTTTACTGGCATCTATGCCCAACACATCAACAGAACCCATCTGTTTATATACCATGTACAAAACAAACCACCTTCATAGCTATCAAGTTCTATGATGCTTCTTATTTTGTAATTGTACAGCTCCTAAAATTATCATTTCCATTCAAGTCTTCTGCTCCCTTTGCAGTTAACTTCAGAGAGAATTTTGAGCTGCTCTGAGGAAATTCTGTTGGGTTTTGCATTTTTTGTGGTTTCTCACTCTTAGAATGCAAAAACAGCCTAAGCTATGTTGTTTTGTTTTGTAAAGCTAAATATATAGATGAAAATAACTTTCAGAGAATGTACTGAACTAAGGATTCCCAGATAAAGAAAGAGATTCATACAAATAGTGTTTGTTTTATTTTGAGTGAGGATCTCATTCTGTCACCAAGGCTGGAATCTGGAGTGCAGTGGCATGATCACAGTTCACCATAGCTTCCACATCCTTGTCTCAGGCTATCCTTCTGCCTCAGCTTCCAGAGTAGCTTGAACTACAGGTGCACACCACCACGACCAGCTAATTTTTTTTTAATTTTTTTGTAGAGAAAAAAATCTTGCTATGTTGCCCAGGCTTGTCTCTAATCCTGGACTCGAGCAATCCTCTTGCTTTGGCCTCCCAAAGTCCTGGGATTACAGGGTGAGCTGACCACAAATAGTATTTTAAAGTAACAATACAAGTGGTATACTTTGCCCATTTAGTAGCAACTACTTAATGATAGCCACTAACGTTCTGCCACTTAAAATGGCAAATACTAGTAGTGGAGGTGGAAATAGGGGATACAGTCATCCGGAACTTAAATTTAACAGGTTAGCCCAATAGAAACTTTTGCCTAGAAAGGCTAATATCCTTCAGGCAAGTCTGCCTGATTCCAATAGATTAATGTATTTTTTATCTTAATTTTCCAGTGAGACTAGGAATAAAAATCATAATAGCATTCACAGAAGACATTTGGTAGAAGAATATAATTATCAGAAATATAGAAGATTGTTTGAACATATTATTGAATATGATATTATGCCTAGTCAAGAATGCTGAAACATTCAGGTTTAAAACACTCATGATGACAACATTCACAACTGCCACACATTGAATTATTGACAAATTTGGACTGACTACATATTTTAACATTTATTGATCATTTTCCATGTGTTATGCAGTTTTAAGCATTTTCTCATATTAACCCACTTAATCCTTTTAATAACCCTATATAGCAGGTACTGTCAGATGGTACTTTGCAAATAATAAATAATAAAAAAACAAAAAAACAAAACAAAACTGACATACAGAGTAGTGAAAAAACTTGCCTAATGCCCACAACCAAGTGATGCTAGAGTGAAGAATTTGAACTTGGATGGTCTGCCCCTGCAGCCTACATTCCCAAACATCATTCCCTTTCCATGGCTGTTTCTTCCACCTCGGACTGAAATATTAGTAGATAGTGCTATGCTAAATCGCGACAGATCTACAGTAGAATAATTCTATATAAAAATATAATTTTTTTGTTGGTGGCACCTTTCGGCCACATGTAATCACAATTTCACTAAAACAGAAAATAACAAACCAAGGTCTACTTTAGTTTTGACACTTAGAACCAGGGACATCATTTTAAGACAAAATATAAGCAGTAACCTTCAAATTGCTACTTCTCAAATATGTCCTTATGTTAATATTATAGCAGCTAAAAAGCTTGGTCAAAATTCTCAGTGGCATTCTTCCACTCTATAACTAAACAATATAACTTGTTAGAATATATATTCTTCTACTTATAAAGCTTGATAAAGTGATATTTTACTCTACCTAAAATAAAATGCAGCCTGTTAACATTAATGTTTTCTGAGCTGACCCTTATTTAAAAACATTTTTTCTTAATAGTTAAAACAAACCTAGAGTTGTTTATTCTTAAATAAAATAGAGTGTTCATATAGTTTTAGTACTTCCTATCCACAGGCCTATTAGCATAAAATAGTCCCCATGTTCCGCCCCTTAACATGTGTGCATACACACACACACACACACACACACACACACACACACACACACACACACAACCACTGCCCTTCCTTCGGTATAATTCACCAAGAATGAAGTCAGCCTTGTTAGTAAAACATTCTATAAAGGGTAGTGCTTACCTAAGTTTACTGCTGGTAGGCACCAAGACCCTATTTTAAAGGTCAGATAGGTCCTAACTTCAAACAAATATTGTTATATAATATGTGTGGTCGACACAATAATCCCCCCCCCGCCCACCGCCACACACACACAAACTACACCAACATGTGCAAATCCTAATCCCAGGAACCTATGATTATGTCACCTTACCTGGCAAAGGGAACTCTGCAGATGTCATTACACTAAGGGTGCTGAGTTGAAAAAATTGTCTTACATTTCCAAGTGGGCTCAATGGAGACACAAGTGTCCTTCCAAGAGGGATGTAAGAGGTTCAGAGTCAGAGGGAGAAGATATAAGGATAGAAGTAGAGGTGAGTGAGTGAGTGTGAGTGAGTGTGTGTGTGTGTGTGTGTGTGTGTGTGTGTGTGTGTGTGTGTAATAAAGAGAGAGACAAGCCAGGCACAGTGGTTCATGCCTATAATCCCAGCACTTTGGGAGGCCGAGGTGAAAAGATTTCTTGAACCCATGGGCTCAAGACCAGCCTGGGCAACTTGGCAAGCCTTCATCTCTACAATAAATCAAAAACATCAGCTGGGCATAGTGGTACATGTCTGTGGTTCCAGCTACTTGGAAGGCTGAAGTGGAAGTATCCCCTGAGCCCAGCAGAATGAGGTTGTGATGGCCATGAGTGTGCCATGGCACTCCAGCCTGGGCAACAGAATGAGACTCTAACTCAGAAAAAAAAAATAGAGAGAAACAAAGATGAGAGAGAGATTTGAAGATATTTGAAGAGATTTGAAGATATTACACTGTTGGCTTTGAAGGTAGAAGGTGGCCATGAACCAATGAACACAGGCAGCCTTTAGAAGCTGGAGAAAGCAAGGAAAACAGATTCTCCCCTAGAGATTTCCAAAGGAATGCAGCTCTGCTGACAACTTGATTTTAGCCAAGTGAAATCCATTCTGAATTTCTGACATCTCAAATTGTAAGATAATGAAATGTGCTGTTTTAAGCAGTCAGATTGTGATAATGTTTTTCAGCAGCAATATGAAATTAACACATTGGGAAAGTATCTACAACCTGGGACAGTGTTTAAAGGAATATAAGAGGAAATTCAAAAGGGACTGCTAAAAGTGACTGGTCATTTATTTTGAAATAAATTCCCATCTTATCTCAAGCATCCCTTTTCATCCAATAAGCTACAAATACTATATTGTAAGGTCCATAAATCAAGATGTAGCTTTTCCTGGTGAAGTAACAATTTATACTCTGAAAACTATAATAGTACCTAACACAAATCTGATCTAGAGTTCACTTCTTGTACTTCGTGTACTATCCTACTAATCATTTTTTGGATGTCCTGCAGTATTCTTGCTCCAGGAAAGAAATCCTTTACAGGGAGACTTGTGTCCTCCTGCCACAGCCCTTGTTCATCTTTACAGATGGTGTGCAGAATCTGTGTATGGGTCTACTCAGACAGAATATCCGGCAATTGATTTCTCTGAATGCTTGCCTTCCCACCGCCAAATGCTTGCTGCTGGCTCTGTTTGTTGACGCAGGGATAGCTTTTGTCTCTGGTCTTAGCCCTTGGCACACTCACTCTCACACCCCTTAGCTCTCTCTAACCTGAGCATCCTTTTGTCTCCTGCAACTTTGTTTCTTCCCTGTCATCAGCCTCCTCTTTGACAATGCCAAAATGATGGGTTATATTTTTATCCCTTTGGTGACAAGAGTCCATGCTTGATTGGAGCTCAAATTCCAATTGTGTGCCAATCCAGAGAAATTCTTCTGTAAGGCAGCTAAACATCTCTCTGCAGGATGACTCTGAAATGTTACTGTTTGGTACATTCAAGTACAATACTGGGTTTTATGGCTGCAGCCAATTTTTCATCTCAAAAATTTCACCTTTCACATTTCAGTGTGAATTTATCTTGAGTAATTTAAACTATATGTTTATAGTAAGTGACACAAAATAAACTAATAGCTATTCTTCTATAAATTGATAATGACTTTTATACATTCTTGGGTTTAGGGTTTTTTTTAATGTAGAAACTCTCCCAAATGCTACTTTATAAATCAGATGCTTCTGTTTTAAATACAAAGATGGGTAGTTCTTTTCTTAAGGCAAAATTTGTTTGGTTCAAAACTGTACTTGACAATCTCCCATCATCTCCATTTAGCTTAAGAGATTTCCCCAGATGACTCTCCAGTATTTAAAATAAAAGAAGTTTTAAATTTCTTTAAATATGAATTTATTATTTAATATCAAATCATTTTAAATATTTAGGATATAAATATATGTCATGCAACACTATTGAGAGTGAGAAGGTAAAGAAAGCAGACCAAAGTGTACCAAAATACCCCAGTCGAAATGTGCAGGTATCAAAAGTCCAGTAAGTTTAGGAATCACATACGAAGGCTAGAATACATGAAATATTATCATCCTGCAAATGAGAAGGATGTGATAATGTAGGGTCCTTCATTTACCCCATCACATTAGAACCAAGATTTTATCACACCGGGGTGCTGAAGACAACGAAGTTTTCATTTAACTATGAGTCCACAACAAACCACCCCAAAATCTAGTGACTACAAACAATGAAATTGCGGATTTCCATAATTCTGTGGATTGTGGATGGTTGCACTGCTAGTGGTCCCTGCACTCACCCATTCAGTTGCAAGGTCAGGTAGCCAGCAGGCTCTTGACCAGTAATTGTTGCTTGTTGGCAGCTGGAGCACCTTCATTTTCTTCCACAAGGCCCCTTATCTTCTAGTAGGACAGATTCTATTCCTTATATGGTGGTTCCAATGAAGTGTTCAGAGAGGGCAAAGGATCAGAACTGATACAATGTCATTTTACCACAGTCTATTAGTCAAAGCAAGTCACAAGGCAGGCCCAGATTCAAGGTGAGGAAAATACACTTCACCTCCTTATGGGAGGAGCTGCAAAATATCACAGCTATGTTGTTTCATCTCCCACACGCAGTGTGCTTTAACCCTGTAGCATGTCCTTATTTGGCAACAGCCCTTTTACTGTTGGAGCATGTAGTAAAAGACAAACCTCAAATTAAGCAATGATGTTAGCGTCTACATTCACAATTTCTTTTTTTTCCCCCCTGTACCTCAGAATAGATACAACCTGCCTTGAAGAGAAAGGATATATCTTCTCATAAGAAGGAGTCTTGTCTCAGAATGTGGCAGGGAAAATATATAAAATTTACACTTTTAAAAACACAAATTTCAATTTTGTGAAAATAAGAGGATAGTGTAGAAGGCATTCATATTTTCCCAGATAGAAACTTAAGCAGAAAAAAATGTATTGGAGGGATATTAGATATCTCACAGAATCAGTGAAAATGCTGGTGAACCAAGCTCGGGAAGCAGTCTTGCACCAGTAAATAGTAGGCAGGCAGTTATCACACCAGAGCTGTGAATTAGGGCCTAGTGGGGCCCTCACCTCACTGCTATATCTGAGGGCCCGGCCTCAGAAGGAAAAGGTGGCCTAAAAATAACAAATGATGATTTATAGTATCCTTTAATATAAATATAACACTGCAATTAAATTTAATTATTTGCTAATTCTCACTTATTTCATCTTGTCTTCTACATGGATTATATAGATCCATATATATACTAACATTTTATATATATATATATATATAACATATTGGTGTGTGTATATAACATATTGGTGTATCCATATAACATATATGGATATAACTAATATCCATATATATACTAACATTATATATATAATATATATATATATAACATATTGGTGTGTGTGGAGAGAAAAAAACAGGGAGAGAAACTATATTATTTATAAACATTTTAATGCTCTTAAGTAGGTTAATTAAAAATGCAAAACAACATAAGCTTAGCTAAACATTCTAACCTATTTGCATTATTTACACCAAAATATGATTTTATGTTGGACTATGAAAGAGGGACCATTTATGCATTATTCATTGAATTCATATTTTATATCTCAACAAATAAAGCAAAATTGTCAAATTAGGAGTTTCTTATAATTATCCTATATAATACATATAATCATAAATTTCATAGGAACTTCAGGTTATCCTTATTCTAGTTTATCATACATTACTCATTCTGGTGAGAACCTACAGAAAACTTACACTAGAAAATGAAAGCTTTTAAAAGTATGACATCAGGCCAGGCTCCGTGGCTTAGCCTGTAATCTCAGCGCTTTCGGAGGCTGAGGTGAGTGGATTGCTTGAGCTCGCGGGTTCGAGACCCACCTGGGCAACTTGGCGAGACCTCATCTCTACAATAAATCAAAAATTAGCCGGGCATGGTAGCACATGCCTGTAGTTCCAGCTACTTGGAAGGCTGAGGTGGAAGGATCACTGGAGTTCAGCAGGTCGAGGCTGCAGTGACTGCACTCCAGTCTGGGTGACAGAGTGAGACTCCAACTCAAAAAAAAAAAAAAAGACAAAAAAAAAAGTATCACATCAGTCTGAGGTTATTTTTACTCATACAATCTTGTGAAATGAAAGTATTTTACTTAGAATAAAAAGAAATTCAATGAATCCATAACAATATCTAGCAGCCACAGCTTCCCCTTAGATATTGTTAAATGTATACCCTAAAATAAATGATTATGATACACCCCTTGATAACAATGTACAACAACTATGGCTATTATTTGCTTGAGGCTACAATGTGCTAGCCTTTTTGTCAATTATGCATAGCTAAACACACAATTCTGAGCATGAGAGAATCAACTAGTTCAATGTTGTACAGCTAAGTTACAGAGGTTCAAGTCAAGTCAACTCTATGACTCTATCTTTTACCCTTCGTTGTGCCTTCTTGTCAAATCAATCAAATGTCAAATTTAGGTATCAAGGAAAAACACAGGCTAACAGGCTAATGTAATATCTACACAAAGTGCAATTTAAATTTAGTACAATTTTTAACACATAAAGTAACTTAAATTGTCCTTCATAAATTCTACTGTAAAAGAGTGTTAATACAATGATTTGTTTAAAACATACTACATGACCTACCTCTGCCTAAACTAGGTACCAAAACTTAATAGATTTTTAGAAATTTTAATTTTTGGACAGAAATGATACCCAAGATTCTGAAACTTTGACAGAACTTGGAATGTCATTTTATATTCATTTATTCTTTATTCCTCATTTCTTTATTGATTTAGTAAATGTTTATTGAACAATTGCTTCGTGTAACCACAATATTAGTTTTTTTTTAGGACATGTATTATGTCAGTGATAGCTGAAAACTGCAAAAATCTGAAGTTCACCTTTAGTCCAGATCATAGAAGCAATTCTCTCCATTGTTAAAGTAATTTAATCCCCATTAAATAATGAATTTATTTCTGTCTAATGTTTAATTTTTTTAATCTATTAAATTTATATAATAAAGTTGAGCAATATGATTACTTACGAGATCAGAACGATCCATGCGTTCTCAAAATTATTGTCACCCTGTGATAAATAGTTATAACTATTTATGATTTTCAGCCAGGAAAAAAAGCATGAAGGAAATTATGGCTTAATTTTATGGTTAGAAAATTAATAGTTCATCTTCAAAAAACAAGAAATAAACCAGACAATATCTTCCTACAGTCAAGAACACATAAAATCACAATTTGCTAATGCAGGTCAATAATATCAAAATAGAAATTAGTAATTACCATATAAAGTACCCGCCAGGGAAACAAAGGATTCACTTTATTCGCTTCATAAAAATAAGCCTTAATTTAAAAAATAAATGATAGATATGAAGTTTGCTGTATGTTTGGGAAAAAATATTTTTTCTTGTTGATGTTAATTGGATGGAATAAGACAATCATTTCTTAAATGTATTACTTTTTTTCTCTTACCAAGAAGTCACAATATGTTGAAAATATGAGTGCCAATTATAACAATAAATAGGAAGATTTATGGAGAAGAATGGCAGCACTTTCAGATTATGTGGCATATTTACTGTGGTCTATACTTCCATGGTTTCTTGGTCTTAAAGGACCCAAGTCAAGTATGCAAATTTCATTTGGGAAAAAATTATTTAATCAAAAGGGCCAACTCTATAGAAATGTGTCTCTTCTTCCAGGGTAAACCATCTGAATGTGTGCTTGGTGGGTTTTCTCAAGTTCCTGTACCAAATCTTCAAATCTAAAGTCAATTCTGAAGGCACGAATGCTGACATATCTGTGGCTTCAGATTTTTACAGCTCCAGAATTTAAGTAAATTAGCTCTTGTTACAGCATCTAAAAATCTAAAGAATTCAGTGAGAACCTCATTAGAATTCCACCAGGCCCTTGGCTTTTCCATTTTGCTCCAGGCAATCACTAGTACCTCCTAAAGGTATCAGAACATGATCTAGCTGTTCTGCTGTGAACATAAAATTAGAAAGGGGCTGAGTTCCACAAATTCTAGCAGCAGATATCTGGAGTAACTGGAGAAAGGTTGGGGGCAGCTTGGATGGCCTAATGGTATGATGTATAAGAAATAACTATGAAACTGGGCTTTCATGTTGTCTCTTCTATCTAATTACCATTTTGCGTATTACACATCACTTCAGATCCTTTCTATCACATGAAGGGGACGGTTTAAGTGGTTAGAGAGCAAACACAGTAGGTCAGAAATGGAAGTCCTCTTGACAATATTTCTGATTTGTAGAAACAATAACATTTACAGATGTGAGAAATTAATAAGCAAGGCTGGGACACAGATCCGTTTTTTTTTTTTTTTGGACCCCATAGTCCCTCTCATCTGTCACTCTCAGCCTCAGTCCCATTCCAGTCTCAGAAATAACACTTGTCTATTATAAGAGTTCTAATAAAAATTCAAATATAAAAGCACGTTTTGGAAGTTTCTAAACTTTTTTTTCTTTCAATTTCTATTGTCAGTGGAGGTAACAAACTCTCTACCCTCTCCCTAAGTGTCCTCAACCAGATCCATTTTAAGGAGACTAGAACAGAAGCTATACTAGGCATCTGCCAATGACTAATAGTTTTCTTCATATTTAATTATCTATAATTACATTTAATTTTCACAACAATTCAGCAAAGTAGAGCAATTGTTATTGTCCTTTCACTTCACGAGTGAGGAAATATTCTTGGAGAAATGTAAGTTGACAAAGAATACAAAATTAATATTGTTAGTTCAAGACCAAGTCTTTACTTCTGTCAGTATTGGAACCACACAAGTCACCTGATTTATTGTCTTTGATCCTGCATCTAGGTTTTCTGACAGGTGCCATTCAAGGGTTTATGAAACTGCTGCCTTTCACACAGAAAAATCATGTTCAACCACTGCAATTGCACAACTGAAAAGAAACACATTGCATTTATAAATCTTGAATGCTTTTTTCCATTTCGGTAATATACTTGAAAAGTAAGATACAGACATGTGGAACATTTTTCACAGTAGAATCATTTCACCATCTACCTTGGCGTCTTTCTTTCTTTTCAGTAAGGAAGAGTTATTAACTACAAAAAAAAAGTCAAGCCAATTGAGTCAGTAATATTTTTAATTCTTTTTATTTTCACTTATTGTATTTATCAAGAATGTATCCATTAATGTAGTTTCATTTTCATTCTGATTAGGAACATGTTCTCCTCTTGTTCCACAAGCTCAATCACTCCTGATGCTACTGTTGTCCATTTTAAGATCAGAAAGACAGTATTTCAATATTAAAATGTCATATATGCAACTGGATAACAATCTTACAACCCAAGATATTGGGCCAAAATTTCAAAGCAAAGGAGAATCCTAAGTGTAGTATTTTAGCACAGTTAAAGGTTGCCTAAATAATAGCATCTGTGATAGAAATCTTTCAGAAGTAACTTCTATAGCCAGGAATTTTGCTTTACATATATTTCTGAATTGTAGGAACTGTCAATATCATTTAGAGGTGAGAGAAATTAAAAAGAAAGGAGGTAGGGTCACAGAGCTAGTAAAAAACTGGGCTAAGACACAAATCTATGTCTGTCTTGCCTGTTGCATTCTGCCTCAGTATGCTTTCTGGAGGTAGCACTCTATTCCACTCTCAGACATGATATTTGCTTATTGTAAGTGTTTTTTTTAATAAAAATTAGAATATAAATGTGTATTCCAAATGTTCCTAAATATTAGTTTGCCTTTTGTCTCTATTGTCACTGGGGATAACAAAATCTATGGTGAAGGGACTTTTATTTGGCTTCTAAATTACACCACTGTCAGGCTTTGAATGTACAAACCCCTTGATGCAACTGCAGTTTCATTATGTACATTTTTATTAGGCTCAGTTCAAATAGAATATATAGGACTGATATAAAACAAGACCTTAACTTTGCAGATTCAACCCTATAGCAAGAAACACATTGGTTGGTTCTGGTTTAGAAGACCAAAGTGATTTTTTTAAATAGCAAAATGTAGAATTCTTATATATGAGGGGCACCCCCCAAAAAACAGAATTACCTTTTAGGGGGTGGGCCCCTTGTGGTACACTCAGAATTCATTACTCCAGATCAAATTGTCAACCAAAGCTTTAATCTGGAAGTTTTGAGATGGTTGAGTCATGATTTGTGGAAGAAAATGTCCCGAGTTGTGACAAACAGGTGACTGGTTCTATTACTATGACAATGCACCTGCTCACACCATGCTGAGTGTTCAACAGTTTTTGACCAAAAAAGGCATGATCTACATGCCCTAACCTCCTTATTCACCCAATCTCACCCCAAGTGACTTTTTTGTTTGTTTTTCTGAATGAAAAGTCCTCAAAGGGAAACATTTTGCCAATGTGGAAGAGGTGAAACAAAAAACAGCAGAAGCTCTAAAAGGCATCAAAACTGAGAAGTTCAAAAACTTTCTTAAGCAGTTCAAAAAGCATCTCAATAGGTTTATTGCATCAAACAGAGAATACTTTGAAAGTGACTGAAATTTAAACATGTAAGAATAAGCACACAACTTTTTATAAATTAATTCTGACGTTTTAGTCTCTCGCTATATATCACATGGTTATTACAAGTGATGAGAACTGGGTACAAATAAAAAGGACAAATAAATGGTCAAGATCTTGTAATAAAAGTCATTTTTAAAAACAAAGAACAGAGTTCCATATGTTCTCACTCATAAGCAGGCCTTGAACAATTGCAATGCTGTATGAAAGTGATTGGCATTAGTGGAAAACTGTCGGGTGTGGGGGTGGGATTGGCAGTTTGGGGGAAACTGCTAGGGGAGGGAGGGGTATACCTCATAAACAAGGGTACCTGCATGATCAATGTTTATATACCTAACCCTGAATTGTACCCCACATCTTTATAATAAACTTTTTAAAAGTCATTTTTAAGAAATACATGAGTTTTAGTTGAAATAGCACATGTAATACAGCAAGTGCTTCAGGATCAATAATTTCCTTGTCTGTTTAAAGAAATGCCCAAGAAATGATGATAACTTAAAAATAATTCAAACTGATTTATTTACTCAATGTGTTGTATAGCTTTAGCCACAAAACTAATATTTTCCTTGTTCAATAAAATATTTTTGATACATTTAGATAATATGCATTATAAATATTTCTCCTTTTATTGTTTTATCTTTAGATTTACAATACATGAGATAGATTATTGTGGTCATGATTATTAATTTTTCAAATCATGACCAATTATTGTAGCTATCTATTCCTTCCTTTAAACAGTATTGCTTTTAATCAACCTACATCTCTTCGGTTTTTTAAAAAATGTTAGAAAGAACTTTTTATATCCAATGGTGATAAAGAGATGATCAGTCACCTTAAGATTGTTTCATAATTATAAGGAATTTGGGTCACCAAGTAGAGTTGTAATCTATGAATTCAAAAAGTCAAAGTCAAATAATGTTTTCTCCAACAAAATTCCGACGGTATTCATAAGGTTATCTTAATAGCTGCTTGTAGATGGAAATGCATGAATTACAGGTACTTTAAATAGAAATAGGAAAATAATATGAATTAAATCCACATTATCTGTCATTAAATTATTTTCCATTTTAATTTTTATCACCATCAATAAGACACCTATGCCTCATTCAAAATGAATGATTAACTTCGATCCTAAAAATGACTCAAAATTTTAAGCATTCTGTCTTACAGGAAAATGTGTATATCAAGAGCTAGTTTTTTTGTGATGTGCTTCCTCACCCAACTAAGGTCTTCCCTTCCTTTGCAATGCTCACAGTCAGCACTTTATAAGAATGAAACATGACAGCCGGGCTGGGTGGCTCAGCCTGTAATCCCACGCCTTTGGGAGGCTGAGGTGAGTGGATTGCCTGAGCCCGCGGGTTCAAGACCCACCTGGGCAGGCAAGACCTCATCTCTACAA
>NW_007248628.1:108225-136665 GCF_000164805.1 Carlito syrichta | reverse complement strand
GAAACATGATACAATAGAAGGACTTAAGTACTGCCCTTGCTATAAAGTCCTTCCAGTCTCATCTACCACAGTGACAGGTCCTAAGTACCTCACAGTGTTGGTCATCTCTCCCTTTTACTCTATATCCCACGTATATATCTATAATAATTTTTATAACCTCCAGCAATAATTTGTTTATATACTGGTCTATCTCACCAGAGAGGCACTATTTGTAGACAGGATCATGTTTGAGCTATCTTCATATCTCTAAAGTTTTCACAAAAAAGTAAAAGTTGAATGAATGAACATGGCCCTTGTCTTTAAAGTCTTCTATTCAAATTAAATGAATAAAATAAGCATATCTACAGTAAAATTTAAAATAGACTTATTTCATAAAAATTCATTTCTAAAAAAAGTTCAAGTTAACAATGAAACAGGTTGTCATGCCAGTGCCTGACTGCAAAATGAATTGCTCGGTATAAATGCTATCCAAGTTTGTAGAAGCAAAGATCACTCACTACCAGGGTGGCAAAGGAAGGTTTTGCAGAAGATATGAGAATGAGCTCCTTATTATAGCCTGAGTTGGTTGTGAGCAATATGAAGAGGTGTCTGTGAAGGAAACCAGCAAGAACATCACATTTCATGACAGTGGTGACTGATCCAATCAGGCTGGAGCAGAAGGCTCCTTAGAAAAAAATAATAAAGCAGGAAAGTAGGCTGCTATTACTTTGGGAAGAGACTTTTATGAGCAACTAAAAATATTATTTTCCCAATATAGGAGTCATCCAAAATTTTGGTTATAATGGCATAATTAGATGGGTACTTTAGAAAGACAGATTTGCCTTTAGCATGAAGAAAGGATAAGAATTGGAGTGAAAGACAGGATGGAGGACATGACCTAAAAGGTTGCTATAATAAGAAAAATATTTCTTAAAAGAACCAAAAGTAGAATAGCTTGCAGAAAAAAAGAAACATTAAATGCAAGAAATAACTGACAGAAACTACAAGACTGAGGGATATGAGGCTTGAGAAGGCAGAAAGAATGAAAAGACAAGTAAGTTTCCAGTCTTTGCAAAGTGAAAATTCTGGAGTCACTAAAGTATACAGGAAAGTCAAGAGGGTAAATGAGTTTTAGAGAATGAAAAAGCTACTTTTTTTGTTCTCCCCTCACCCCCCTCCCCCAGACACGCTAAGTTTGAGCTGATAGCAGGCTAATCAAGCAGAAATGTAATGATAGCAATTAGAAACTGGCTGGACCTTTGAAAGAAGACAGGGCTCGATATTTAGTGGGAATTGTGTTCTGAGATGAAGTTTTAAGTCCTGCAAATAGATGAGGTAGGCCAAAAAGAGAACATCAAGATCAGTTTGAAACATGAAACTGGTAAAATATCCATGTTTAAGAGACAGGCAACTAGCAAGGAACTGGACAGAGGTAACAGTATAATCCGAGAAACAGCAGAAGAATGAGAAGAGTTGGATTTAATAAATCAGGGTATGGAAGAGTATCTGTCATGGGAATTGGGGGAGTTGAAACCTCAGTGGTGCCCACAAGACAAGGAGATTTAGCACAATGATTCATTGTACTTAATGCTCAGGTGTCAGAAGTCTAGAGAAGATGGGTTATAGCAGCAATCTTAAGGAATTTGAGAAAGAAGAGCTGAAAACGTGAAAGCAGAGGCTTTCCCCATCATTCAACTAGAAAGTTCAGGAAAAATAAAAAAAAAACAAAAAAAGAAGTAACTAGAAAGAACAATAAGACTTAAAGGAGGAGCATAAGATAAGAGTAATCAGAGAATTTTCATATAAAGAAGGAAGAAAGAATATGAAGGAGATGCTAAAAAAAATTGGGATAAATTGAAAAGGAAGCTTGGTACAAACAACATCATTGTTCTAAAAAAATGTATATTGAGTAGTTTAACAATTTTAATACAAGTTTCTCAAAACTGTAATTATTAAAGAATATATTAGTCATGTGTCTGCAGTTTGCCACCTGGAAGGTTGAGATGGAAAGATCGCTTGAGCCCAGCAGGTCGAGGCTACGGTGGCCATGAGCATGTCATTGCACTCCAGCCTGGACTCCAAGAGTGAGACTCTAACTCAAAATATGTGTGTGTGTGTGTGTGTGTGTGTGTGTGTGTGTGTGTGTGTATGTGTGTGTGAATGTCTTGCAATTCCTGTGTATGTTTAGTCTACTTTCAGACATCTCCAAAATCTTAGAAACTTTTAACTTAAATTTCTTCCTCTCTATTAGTTTTATATGTCTAATAAATATTACTTACCTCTGTTACTTAAAGAAGACTAATACAACAGCAAAGTCACATTGGAAGATAGATACAGTAATAAATCGTTCCTTTGAAAACCAAAAGAAGTTTCCCAAAGAAAGTGTAAAGAGGTCAAAGACAGTGATTCCCCAGGGTTTGCAGAAAAAGGGATGGGAAAGAGGTTCATCAAAGTCCAACCAGTAACATCACTGATTATTTCCAATATAGGTATGGCATATGATAGCAAAAAGTCAATTATCACCAGTGACAGGTAAGGTTTAAGACTTAATGTCTCACTAACCCATCCAAATAATTTACTTGCAATGTGTTGTATTGTTTTATATTTAATTACTAGCAGTTTTTATCTCATAGAGGGTTTTTCAGAATGAGTATATAAATCAGTTTTAAGAAACTCAGAACATATTTCTCATGTTTTTTAACACAAAATTTTTTAAAAAGGATTTTTTTCCATGTGACCTTAAAAATCCAATTTATCCTATTGTGTTTCTGAAATAAAATCCATTGTAATGATAGTTACCTCAATGAAAATTCTCAAGAATTCTGTAAATTAGGGATTATTGGTATCTTACATTAGCACTGTGTCAATTAGAGATTAAGTAAACTGATCAATGTCCCACATAGCTTTAATGCATATTCTATTATGTGGAAACTGGAGCAAGTTACTTGACCTCTGATGACTCGGTTGACTCATTAAAAGTGTAAGATACTAATATAATGTCTTGAAATATAAGACACTTGTATATAAGACCTCTTCAAAAAACAGAATTTTCTTTTGGAGGGCGAGCTCCTTGTAGTACAGGTTTCAATTGCTGGATAAGGGTTTGTGTTCTAGGAACTCATCAGCATCAGTGTACCAGCTAGCATTGTATGAGAGGCTGCATTTGGCTTCAGAGAATTTTTGTGGAGATTATTTCCACGCGTTTGCCCATTTCATGGTGGGTGATTGGGTGACTGATGAGTGCATCTGCCCACACCTTGCTGAGTGTTCAACAGTTTTGACCAACAACGGCATGTCTCCCATGTCCCAACCTTGCTATTCACCCAGGTTTACTCTGGACAACTTTTTTTCTTTCCCCAGATGAAAACATGACCTCAAAGGGAAACATTTTGCTGATGTGGAAGAGGTGAAACCAAAATGGCAGAAGCACCAAAAGGCATCAAAAGTGATGAGTTCAAAAATAGTTTTAAACAGTGAAAAAAAATCTCCATTGGTATACTGCATCAAACAGAGAGTACTTTTGAAGGTGACTGAAGTTTAAATGTAAGAATAAACACACAATTTTATATAAATTAATTCCAAGGTTTTTTGGGTCCCCCCGCGTAATTGGTCAAAATCACATCCTATGCCCTTAACTAAGCTAAAGAATTGGCAAGGTTGGAGAAGCCACCAGAATTAGTCAAGAAAAGTGCATATTTACTTCTTAGGGCTGGTAGAGGTATAGGTTACTCTGGAGTAAGAAGAGCAATTATTTATTTATTAGTTTGTTTGTTTGTTTGTTTATTGCAACCAGTAGTGTCTGTTACTGTTGGTGATCAAGAGAAGAAAAACTTGAAATGTGAATTTGCATCACATTTTGTCTGTCACTATCTATGTGGTCTTAAGCAATTTATTTAGGTTTTTAAAACCTTAATCTCCTCACCTACAGAATTGTGATTTAACTTGTGTAAAATGTCTAACTCACAAAAAGTACTAAATCTTTTTTTCTTTTCTTTTTTTTTTTACGTTTGGCATAGGTATTTTGACACAAGCTGAAAGTCACTACTTTTCTTTTAGTATTACACTGACATTTAACTTTGCTGCTTCTCTATCTGACCATAAAAATAAATGAAAAAAGAGATTATGGGAATAAAATGTGTAGATTGAGCATGAGTCTTCCTGATTCCAGAGGCCTTAATTTTTAACACTCCCTTCAAATAGTGTCAGAAGTCTCTTAGAAGAGAATTCTCTACTAACTACATTCATTGTGAAGTGAAAGAACTTGAGAAGCTTTACAATACAAAATTTCACATTCCTTGCAAATCTAGCTAAATACATAAAATAAGGCAACACAAACTGATCATTGAATCATATATTTTGGGTTCTAAAATGTGCTTTAGAAGTCATTTAATTTAAACCATTTATTTTCAGATGGAGAAACTTAAGATAATTTTTATGCACTTGGACTCATGAGTGAGTATGAATGTGGGGACTTCAAATCGTTTCTTAGAACTCCAAGCCCAGCACTTCTTTGAACTCTACCACACCACTCTGAAGAGTTTATTATTTTTCATAACAAATTCAGTAATTTATGAAAAAATGTTGCATCCTTTTAGGTAGTATTAAGAACAATTCTCCCTCTCCCCCCCACCCTGCATCATATATTTTATATATGTTGTATATTTAGGAGATGCCAGCTGTGGAGTTTCTGGGAGCAGTTTACTCACACTGAAACAAAATCATACTCTTCTTATTCACTGAGTGTTGCATTTGAAAAATATAATGCTTCTTACCTATTATTTTAAGATTCTAAGGGGACAAGCCTTAGAATCATAAAACAAAAGGACAATAATGGAAAGGATTCAGAAACAAAGAGTTTGAATCATACCATCATCGAGCTGCTGAAATGACTCTGGAATTGAACAAACTATGGGTGTCTATTTACATGGAATAGTAAGTACTCTGTTGCTATAGACACTTTTAGGTGCTATTTACAGTTATTTCCAACCAAAAGCACCGTAGCTGACACTCACTCTATGGAATGAAAGTCATGCATTTATCTCTCTCCTCCCAATGCATTTTCCCATAAGAATTCACTATGACTGCTCTTCTTTAATTTCCATAATACATTGATTCTTCTCAACTTTTTCATTACGTTCTTTATAACTTTACTTCCACAAAATTTCCCTATAGTCACAATCTGCTCTTCAAACTTTCCCTTTGCCTCTGTGTCTTACTTGTAACCTGGCTCTTGACTCTTATGATAAATCACTCTTGCAACAACCGTGTAACCACTTGCTCCTACTCATTGTCCTCTAGACTCCAAGTCCTTCTATCTTCCTGAATGACTTAAATACTTAAACAAAGAATGAATAATACAATACTCCCTCATCAACCTGCACTCCTTGCCTCTGGTACACTTTATCACCAATCGCCTTCAAACATCCACCCCCCCACCCTGTCCCGTGCCCACACTCATCTGAAACTTCTCTAGCTCTGAGAATCTAAATTCAAACCATCAACTGCCTTCCGTTTCTCACTGTCACTTCCTCCAAATCTTTTTTTGTTTTTATCTTAATCCAGGGTAGAATATAACATCTATCAGTTCAATATCATCAACTCTAATTCCCTCAGTCCTCCATTTCCTCTCTCTAGATATTTTGGATCAATCCAACAGTCCAGATTTTCCCCAACAACATGCAAACTTCTGATGATTTTTATTAAAAATGATAGATCCCATGGAGGTTAATTTACAGGCTTCAATATAAATCTAATTCACTCTCCTTTACCAACAAGCTTTCTGCATTTTCTAAGTCTGTGATTTATTCCCATTGTCCATAAAACCACTTCACCTCTTCTACAACCTCCATGGAAACTGCCACCTCCCTCCCACCCCTTCCTCCTGAGCAAAAAACCTGCCTTTGAAGTAATAGGTAAAAGAGAAGTTCTCACACAAGAATTTCTTCTATGTTTTGCCACCCACGTCTACTACTTATTCACTTGCACCTTTACTTTTTCTTTCTTTCTCCTCCCTGGAAAACAATGCCCTGGCCTCTTCTATGTGGTCATCTCTATGCTAGTTTTGTAGATTCCACCCTTTCTTGCCTACTAAAGGGACTGGCTCTAGTAATTCTTTCCTGATTTTCTCATATCTTCAACCTGTCCTTTCTAATGGTTCCTTTTCAGCAGTTTGACCAAGCTGACATAAAACAGACTATTTAGTACAATAAAATACTTAGGCATCCAGATTCCATTTTGTAGATAACTAGGAACGATTGTCTTTTAATGGAAGTATCTTTTATAAGACTTCACTTTTGGAATATTGTTTCTAGTGATGTGAACGTTAAAGGTTTAATTTAAATTCTGAGCAAAAGGCAGACTGATTAGGAAAGGGAACAACTGAAATGCTATCAGATAAAGTTTTTAAGTTTCTATATTGGTCAAGTTGCTCAGATTATGCATAAAAAAGTGCAAAAAAAGGTGTAAAAGAGATTCTCTTACACTGATGGTTGAATCTTAAGATTTTGTGGTTGGCTAAATAACTATATGCTAAAATTTGTTATAGGCCTCCTATTCTCAAGGGGCTTCTTAAATCTCTTAATGTCCCTTGTTCTTAAGTAGACTTGTTCTTATAATGATTTAACTACTCTATACCAACATCAGTACAAGACAACTAATTTCAAGAAGAGAGTGTGTTATATAAAATTAGATAAGGAAAATCCTTTTGAAGTCACATATTGGTGGGTTGACTCTGTTTAGTCATTTTTATTTTGTGATCAGTCTAACATTTCAAAAATCCTGAGCTTAGATTCTTACGCTATTTCTTTCAAAGAGTCTTACGGGATGATTTAGGATCATTTGGCTACTTTTTTAAAAAATTAAACCTGGCGAATAATTTTATTGCTAATCTCTTTTGGATTCAATTTTCCACTTTCTCGCCATTTCAGTATATAATCTGTAGACTAATTGAGAGCCCTGAACAAAGTTGGAAAAATATGTTATGTGCCAATGGTTTTAAAGACACAAGTTTCCCTTTTAAAAAGCCTGATGGACTTAGAACTGAAAGAACAAAACTGCCTCCATATTTTAGGCAATAGACTTATAAATTACTTTGAGGTAAAGCAGAGTTTTGGCCAGTAAACCTGCTGAGATGATAAAAGTGATTATTTTAGACATATTTTATCAGGGAACTAAAGAACCACCTACAGCTGGAATGGGGAACATATTGTAATGTATGGAAATGACTTCAGTATCATTACTTTAAAAATGGATAGAATTAACCTTTCCTCTTTGGGGCAATGGATATACCTGTTCACAGATCTGTTGAATGAAATACATGACAATTGGGTTTATATATTTGCCTCTCAATGTTTGTGCTCAGCGTAAAAATATTCTAATGAATAGAAATTGGTAAGTTATCAGTCTACAAAAGACACAAATCCTAATTGCTTTCATAAGATATACTAAGTGCCATATTCCTACATAGATTTATAAATTTCATAAAATATAGAGATCTCTCTAATTTGAAAATAAATACATTTCAGAGGACTAAGTAGCAAAAAAGTGAAAAGACTCTTAGCATAAACCCCATCAATTTCTCCTGCAAGATATAATAGTGTTTTATGTCTTGAGAAGATGGCAAACTTTAATTTGTAATTATTAAAATATTCTTTCATAAAAGAAGGAGAATGTTTTCTAATTTTCCCATGGAACAAAACTTATCTGGAAAAAAATTCTAAGCTTTGCAGCTACGCATGGTTCTTAACAACATCAAATTACACTTTGTTTTTTGTTCAGCTATACTCTGATGTCTTAGAATTCAAATAGTTTTAAAATTGCCTAAGTTACCATTGTTTATTTTAAAATGCATCCTTGTTTAATTCCATTGACTAATAGAAGCTTTTGCATATTCACTTTAGCCTTTATAATTTTTATTCTGGTGTGATAAAACGCTGACTGATAATAAAACATCTAAAAGAACATCTATTTTCATATGACAGTAAGTTAGGCACCAAAAGTGACATCAAAAACATCTATTATACATGAATGATCCATAATATAAAATTATTTACATTTTTTGCAATTACAAAATACTATCATAACAAATGAACAGAATTTTTGTTTTACCAGAAAGAAATATGCAAAATGATAGACTAAATGTTGTATGTTTTGGCAAAGACATTTATTATTTAAATCATTTTAAACAATATTTTGCTTCACAAGAACGTCTAAAATCTCAACACTACTTCTTTTTAATGTCTTGAAAGTTAACACTCATTGAAGATTATTTGATTATTTTTATTTTGACTCATTCAACTTTAATGTGTCTATATGAATAAATCACTTATCTAATATCTAGTAAACTAGCTAATCAAAATTAGACTTGAAATCCAAAACCTCTGCACAGTTTCTAATTGCTTCTTAGGTTTTGTCAGAATATTTTGTCATGCTAGACATGCACGTCTTCCTGTGCAATCTCAGGCAGTTCCCTGGGTGGTGAGGAGCTCAAGTTACAATTTATCCTCCTAAGGAAGGTATTTTCCTTACAGAGGCCATATTTAAGAAACCTCAGGCACAAAATTTGAATGCTCTGACTTAACTTCCCCTTTTCAAGATAATTGCCTATCTAGGCTGCTGAAGGAGCAATTTCAAGGATATAATTTGGCAATTGGTCGTTAGAAACGTTACCAGAGCAAATGAAAACAGCAAACTCAATAAGAAACGAGCAGGTGTTCTTTCGCTTAGAAAGAAAAGAGAAGTTTCAGATAATGAGACCATGATGAAAACTAGTGGAGGATACAATATATAAAACACAATGTTGGGGTTGATATTCTTCCCACACGATCATCTGGCTGCTTCTTTAATTAAATGAGCATGTTAGTTTGCATGTTTTAACATTTAATCTTGAAACAACTCCCTCTTTTCATCTTTAAGTAATGACAATGTAGATTGCTGAATATGTAAAACAGTGTAAGAAATTAGTTTATAAGTCTCTTAGTTAACTGAAGTAGATTCTAGCATCTTGTGGCATTAAACTAAATACATCAGAGTTACAATTAAGATAATTATTGCTCTTTAAGATAGAAATGTGAATACTTTCTATCTGTATAGTACCTTCTGCTTTAGAAAAGCACTTCTGTGTAGATTTCCTATAAAAAGCTTTTATTTTCCTAAAATGCTTTATTTTTGGCATCTCCAAAAAGAAACACATCAAGTTTAAGGAAAATTCCATTATCTGAATAGAATACAATCAAAATCTTGCTGAACGTGGTATTTTAACAAGCACTGTTTTACTTGCTTTGGGGAAGTCTTGATTCCAGATTTCTGTCTGGAGCACATATGCACCCACATCTATCTATCTTGCAATGCCTGCAGATGTTTATGGTTGCATTTGGTCACTCAAAGGTTATCCCAGTATGATTAGGGTTAATTGGATATGAGACTATTTGTGGGTTGCCATGGTTCTTTTGTTTTGTTTTGTTTTGTTTTACGTAAGTTGAGTGGTAAATGTAAGCTTTCCTGGTGCAAATTACAGAACTCCATCACCAAGACAAACAACTGAAACTTTCACCACAGCAGTCTGACCCCACATAGCTGATCCGGTTTTGATAAAAAAGAAAATACAGAAAATATCTCATTACTTTACATTCCTTGAATTGTCTTCTAAATGTCAAGTATTTAAAGAAGTACAAGCATAAAATCTGGTTCTAGTAGTTGCAGCTGCAGTAGAAATAGTTACAAACGGAACACTTGGATTGGGAGACAATAAAGTTTATTTCTTCTTGAACTATTTCCTTTCATACAGGCTATAGTAAAGTAGTCGAGAGATTTTTGGCTATGGTTCTGCCTGCACATGGGTTCAGAGTAGGAGGAAAGATCAAAGGGTAAAGAATCCTACCATCACATTTAAGACAATCTTTGGGGAGGTTGAAAGATTCTCTTGATCTTACAGGCATCATGTCCTGCTTTTCTTCTCCTCCCTCCCTCCCCCTGCCCCCATATCTGTCCTTCTCCTTCCCATCCCCCTCCCTCTCCCCTATCTGTCCCCTCCTCCTCCTCCTCCTCCTCTTTTATTTTCTTCTTTGTTTTTTGGGGTTTTTTTGTTTGTTTGCTTGTTTTGAATCTGGATCTACTGTTGCCCAGGTTGGAGTGCAGTGGCATGGTCCTGTCTCAACACAGCCTCGACTTCCTGGGCTCAGGTCATCCTTCCACCTCAGCCTCCCATGTGCTTAGATTCTTTACAAAATTGATAGGATCAAAAGAGTGACCATCATAACAGATCATATTAGCCTCACAAAGTAAACTTTAAAAATTGAACTATTATATCTTTTTTTTTTTGAAATTTCAGTTAGTAATTTTGGTTTGTTTCATAGCCAGGAGGCTCGACTCTTAGTGATGATAAATTATCCCAACTCAGGCAGGGCCATAACCAAGATTCTCATCCCCGTTGTCCCTGTCTGACAATGTGGAAAGGAGCATCATTGGTTGCAACTTCTGTTTTTCTGATTTGCAGACATTCAGCTTTCCACTTAGCATTTTGAAATATCAGTACAGACAAATAAACTAGCTTGTCTACTTATAACAAATTAAAAGATGAAATTATCCTATATAAAGACTTAAAGCAAAGCAAAGTGATAGCAATGACTTAATAAACAAGGACTCTGTACTAAAGAGGACTACAGAACAAATAAAGAACATCATTTTTTATTTTACTTTGGTGAGCATACATGCAATAAATTATCTGTAAAATATAGCCCATTTGTATGTAATATACATATATTTTACTACAATTGTGATTTTTCCACTCATTAGATTTTTCTTTCATTGTGGATTGAGAGGAAACTTACTTTTAGTATATAGTTTTTCTTAAGTTTTTTTTATGAAAGACTTTGTATTTTAAAATATCTCAAGGAGTCAACGTTTCTGACAGCATATATACACATAAATGGGATAGTTATTTAATAGAGTCTCATATAAGTTAAAACAGCCTATTGCCGTATTATATATAAATAAAATACCCAGAACCTGATACTAGTTGAGCAAAAAAGTAGTTAAACTTGGTGAGATGTGAAATTAGGTTTTAATGCATGCAAAACACATTCCAATGCATATTTTTAGGTGTAGGCTGATTGACTTTTCTTGGTGTTTAAAATTAAAAGAATTAAAAGCTGCCTTTAGGCAGCTAAGAACCTTTGGAGAGCTTTTGATATTATTAAACTTAAGCATTTACATTTAGTTTTAAACAGAGCCATGCAAAGACCAATACTCTTGTCTCATCCCAGGACAGATTTAATGTGGCCACCTGCAAACACTGTTCCACACAGCCCGTCCGTCATCAGCTTTTCTTTCCAGGGTGTACCTGTCTGGGAAGAATGAGTGAATGCACTCAATTTTTTTTTTTTTTTTTTTTTTTGCTTCCCAATAATGTTTCCCTCATTCTCACCATCCTTCATGAATACCTTATTAACAATAATAATGAAATAAAAATTGATACCTGGCTGAATTGCTCTGTGTGAAACATTGGTGACTATATCCACGTAACAATCTCATTATGTTCTCTCGATGTATATGCAGTAGTTACAGTTATTAATCCCATTTTGGCATTTGAGGGAATTGACATTTAGTAAAGTTAAGTAATTTGCCCAAGGTCATACAGCTCACAAGTAGAACTGGAAATGAATCCATGTCCACACGACTCCAAAACTGAGCAAAGAAAGAGTGTGTGCTATAACTAGCTTCTCCAAGACTGTTAGATTACATTAGTTTTCTTCTTTAATGAGCAGGCCGCAACTCAGTTTACTTCAAGTTCTCCATGATTAGAAAAGTAAAGATCTTTTCTATTCAAATCATTCTCTGTTCAGTAACTATATCTGGTGTACTTTGATGAGTGGCGAGGTGAGTGGCTATCATAATATGTTTATTTATTAATGTTATTTAAATTCATTTTCTCATAGTTTTTTAATATTTTATGAATTTAACTCTCTCAGTGATAATACACGTGGGTTACTCTCATGATATTACTTTTCTTAACTTTCCCTTGTGTGTCTTCAAAACCGTTTTGCTTTGATATATTATACACAGAATGTAAGCATGGGATTTGGACAAAATACAAATTAGCAATCTTGATTGTGCTCAGTTAAAATACCTTGCAGAGTCAATATAATCCATACACTCTGATGTGTCAGGTGTATTAATTACAGCTTCTACTTTCATATACCCTCATTGATTTTCTATTTCTCACTGATCAAAATTCAGAAATGTCAAATTCAACAGAATGGTCATCTTGGAAAGATGTATTTTCCTTTTTTATGACCGCTGGACTATGATGGAAATTTAACCCTAGGATGTAGTGACACCATTCATATCCCATTAATTTTAGTATGCGACAGTACAAGCAGTCTTAAGAGCCTGAGTAAATGACACATTTACCTGAATATTGAACGTTACTCACCTGATGTAAATGAACAGTGAATGAAACAGGAGGTTTAACTAAGGAGAGATCTGCCCTGGGCATATAGATCATTTCCAATCACATACTCACTTATGTCTCATGAATTTGAAAGAGAAAACACAATAAGATGAATTTTAGGAAACAACTTGCATTGAAAGAAAAATTAACTCAACAAATACTGGGTGCCAAAAAAAGTATACACATTTTAAGGGCTATTCAGAGATGTCTGCCATAATCCGAAGTGTCTGGACGCTGATGGTAATCACTTTAGGCACGTCTTGTAATTGCAGAAGTCAAACGTGAGTTTTAGTCATCTTTTGTTATTGGTATATGTTGAGTATTAAGATTTTAATACAGTTTATTTTTCCTTTCTTAAAAAGTATACTTTCTTGGCACCCTCTATTAATTGCATAATGTGCAAATCACATTTTTAGGTTTTGGGGATAAAACCAAAAATTTTAAGTGTAAAAAATAATTTGATGATAGTTGTAAAGAAAATACAAAAACAAGGAATATTTATTTGTTAAACATAATTTTTACAAATAACATATATATAATTTTAACAATGCCTTTGAAATGCATGGATTTAAAAATATTCTTATGATAAACAGATAGGAATCTTAAATTTTTTTTAAACCACAACCTACAAACAGAGCTAACAATTGAAATTATAGAAAAATAAATGTCCTCAATGTAGTCTAAACAATATACTAAAACCAAAATTTTTGTGGTAATAAATGTGGAAGTAGTATTTCAAAAGTCAGTTTTGTAGCTCTTTTTGGAAATACACAAATTCCCATTCCAAACTTCCTGCCATCCAGTCTTATGTCCTTAAGTCTAAGAATCACAGATATAATAGTAAGCATGGTTTCTTGATAACAGTTACTCACAACAGTGGCTCACTGGGCTAAAAAAATATAATATGGAGACATCAAAGTTGAGGAACTGGGAAATGGGCCCTGCCTTGCTCCAATTCTAAATGCCTGGGCAATTCTGGTAATAATCATAGATCATTTAAGCCCTAAGCATCTACTTTCTGAACCGCTTAGACGCTACTAGGGTAGATGTTCTTAAAATTCTGCATAAGCAAATAATTATATTTGCTCCAAGAAATCATAGTTAATGTGAGAATACCAAAGTTTCCCTGGATTTACAAAAGAACTGTATTCAAGCACTTTTTAAACTACAAATGAGAGAAATTAAGATAATGTGTGTGTGAAGGTGGAGGGGGTTGAAGAGGGTTCGGAGGCAATACTTTTTTTTTTTTTTTTTTTTTTTTTGAGTCAGAGTCTCACTCCATCTCCCTTCCGCCTCAGCCTCCCAAGTAGCCAGAACTACAGGCACGCGCTACCATGCCCGGCTAATTTTTTTCATTTTTATTGTAGAGATGAGGTCTCGCCAAGTTACTCAGGCTGGTCTCAAACTCCCAGGCTCAGGCAATCCTCTCGCCTTGGTCTCCCAAAGTGCTGGGATTACAGGCTTGAGCCACCATGCCCCACGGAGGCAATACTTATTTTCAGGGAAATATCACTGGACTCTAGAAAGAATGGTACTCTTTCCACTGTGACCTGCTTCACTCTTCAGCAACAGGTGGCCACAAATGTGCACTACACTTGGCGAACTCAGAAATTCATTTCCAAATTTTTATTTAAAATTCTAGCAACACTAAAACAACAGGTCTACTCTATCTATGAAGTTGCCCCTGGATGAATATTTGAAATGTCTGAAGAAATTTTTGGTGCCACGGTAATTTGAGGAGTCCTTACTGTCATATGGCAGGAGGAAGTCTGAGGGGTTAAAAACCCAGCAATGTGTAGAGCAGGTATACACAACTGTGCCTGGAACCTAAGTTCATTTTATGCTTTTTTTTTTTTTTTTTTTAACAAAAGTTAATGACTTACTAAACAAGTAATAAATTGTTCACAGAAATCCTGTATTTCATTTTGTTCAGAATTGATCAAGAGTTGTTCACGACTTCAAAAAATATCATCACCACTGCAACACCACTCATGGAATCTAAGTGGCATACATAGCATATCTCTGTGAGTCTTCAATTGCAGCTTTTGCATTCCCTGTGTCTTAACACATATTTGGAAATACATAGAATCTCATAAAATGCTTTCCTCTTGTTTATTTTTATTTCCTTTTTTTTATATTGCAATTAGGTCATAATATTTTCAAAATTTTGTGCAAGTAGGTTATATTGTCAAGACATTTAAAAGGGAATTCTAAAGGAGGCTTTGTGAAAAATCACATACAAGTTATATTACCAAAGCATTTTACAATTGTAAAGAAAACTATATAAAAATATTTGCTGTAAAAAGAGGATTTGGGATCCAAAAGGGTTGAAACCAGTTTATTTCATCCATATAGCAGGGAGCAAGAATTCAATTGACCTAACTTGCGTCAAATGTTGCACCATGCTCAAATAACTATAGTTATGTAGCCACATTCAAATTTAAAACATGGGTGTCAAGAGTCCATCCTTAATGACAGGACTTACCTAGGAGGGACTCCTTTCCTTTCTGTCCTACAAAATATTCTAGCTTATGAAATAACACCCCCTTCAGGACCCATTTGGTTAGCAAGCCTGACAAATAAATTACTACTAAGATATTAATGCTTACAAATGATTTAATGCATTAGCCTACACCAGTAGTTGCCTAATAGAGAACTGAGAGAGATTTTTTGCAATCATTTATTTTAGCACCTTCATCTTACATTTGTGGTAAATAAACATCTTTATAAGAGTTTGCTTTGTTTTCTATACATCCCAAGTTTCTTGGCTGGTGTCCTGAAATCATGATTTTTTTTTTTATGGCTTCCAAAACTTGCATTTATCAAGCTTATACAGAGAGAGAGAGAGAGAGAGAGAGAGGTAGAGTAATTAAATGAGATTTAAAAACCTGATTCTAGCACAGAGAAACCATTATACCTACCAACAACTAAAAATAACAAATGGAAAAGAAAATGTAAAATTGATTATTTCCAACATTCAATTTTATTTGCAAATAAGTAGAATTTTATGAGAGCATAACTTGAGAATCGCTCATACAATCCAAAGGAGTGATTTAAATAACGGAAATTTCAAACAATTTAGGACAGTTTTTTTCCAGGTGGTAGGGACATTGGAGAAACTTAAATCCTACCACATGGACTACTTTCTATTTCACCAACACTTATAGCATACCTTTTGATGCCTTAGTATCTATTAGTTAGTGATAATCTGAAATTGAGCTGAACTTGGCTTACTGCCATTAGTTCCTGGAACCAGATATCAAAGATAGGGAAACTCAAAAGAAAATTTCTAAGCATTATATAAAACAGAAAACTAAAAATCAACTACATAACAAAAGTTTGCTGTAAGAAGATCTCAGCTACAAAAATATGGTTTTATAATGTTTTGGTATTTATTACTTCAAAAGTTGGCCCCAGAAATCTCAAAAGAAAAATTCTCCCACCTGACCCAAAGATGACTTTTTGTGTTATCACCATGTGGTGATAAACTTATTTTTTTAAAAAACAGAAATATGTAGTTAATCACTATTCATAGGAACTATGTGCCATTTACTTCATTATCTAATTCACGGAGCAAAAAAAGCAGACTAAAATAGATACTACTATTTCATCCAATATTAATTCTGACCAATCACCAAATATTGCCAAAAATATATCAACACATTTATAATACATATCTAACATGTATCAGCGATTTGGTAGTGAACATTAGATATGTAGCAATATAAGATACAATCCATAATTCTCACTGCTTATACTTATATTTTATAATTTGCACCTCAGATAGTATAGAGTCAGTGGAGAATATATGCAAGAAAAATGAAAACTAGAAAAAATATAGCAAAATCATCATGTGTTGCTAGTAGAAAACCTCTTTTTTTAAAAAAGTGATAATTCTTAGATAAAGTCTATAACAGGGTCTATTTTTCTCCTTTCAAAATGATTCAGAAAACTTATGAAATATCATTCTGAATAATTTTTAAAATCACAAATAGACACATTGTAATAAAATTGAAGGACACTGAAGACAAAAAGAAAGAAGTCAAAATAGCTCAAATGAAAAGAAACACCTCTACAAAAAATAACATTTGGATTGTTCTAATTTCTCATTGGCAACACTGGAATCAAGAAGACAGTGAAATACTTTCAATATTCTAAGAGAAAATATCTGTTTACGTAGAATTGTATATCCAGAAAAAAATGTTCAAAACCAGGAATAAGATAAAAATGTTCAGAATACCAAGAAAACTGAGTTTGCCACTATGATATGGACTTCAGACAACAGGAAAACGATTTCTGGAATAAACAGAACTCATAAACTAAAATGGCAGAAATAAATCCAAATGTAATTAGAAATAACAGTAGATATTAATAAGCTAACTGCAGTAAATAAAAAGTAAAACATCCAAATGAATTTGTAAAATAGAGGTATATGCTACTTGCAAGAGATACATTTAAAATTTAAGTATATAAAAGGATGAAAAAACATATATCAAAAACACTAACCAAAATAAAGCTGGAAATCATATAGTAATATTGTGAAAGCTGATATAACTGTACTAAAATCAGACAAAATAAAATTGATATCACTGCCAGCATCAAATAAGGTCACCACCTAGTGATAAAAGTTTTAATTCACCGGGAAATATAACAATTCTGAACTTATATGTATTTGATAAAATAATCTTAAATATGTAAGGCAAAAACTGGGAAAGCTACAAGAAGAAATAGATAAATGTACTGTCAAAACAGGAAACTTACCTCTTTTATAATGTATAGTTCAAATAAAATAGAAAGATTAAGAAAAATAAAAACAGAATGTATAATAATCTTAATCTAACATACATACACTTGGTGCCCAAAAAGTAAAAAAAAAAAACAAACAAAAAACATTATTTTCAAAGAAACTCAGAACATGTACAAATATTAACTTAATATTGGCCCTTAAACAATTTTCAACTTCAAACTTATCAGACAGATCATCTTTTCTATTGCAATGCAATTTAATTTAAAATGTATGCTAGAGCTAAATGTACAAAGTATATAGGAACACAAAGGAAGAAACAACCATTTCTTCCTAGGACTGGATACTGGTCAACATGTAGGAATTCCCTCAGCGAAGTAGTAAAGATATGTTCCAGAAAAGTACATATGCAGTATTATAGAAGCGAGTTATTTAGTGAAGTTATGGTAGAATAATGTGTGTGTGGTTAAAAGTAATTAAGAGAGTGTTCACAGACAGCCCAGAAATTAGTAAGCTCTGTATCATGCTGTATCACGTTGAGGAGATTGGATTATAAGATAAGCAATGGGAAATCAACAATGAATGTTAAAAAGGTAAGGGACAAAATAACATTTTATTCCTAAAGGGAAATCTGGAAGTGTAGGATGTGGATTGCCTGGATCCCTGGTAATTGGCTGGACAGAGGAAGACTAGTTAAAGTGTTGGGAAATCAGGTGGTTCCTTCATAAGGAAGAATCTCCCTTTGAAGACCCATGAACTCTTGCTTCCTTGAGTGCCTTCTCCTCACAAATTACATTTTCTTAGAAGAACCCTGTTGTATCATCAGATAGCTTCAGATAGATTTTGCAAACCCATTCCTACTTTGATATACATATATCTTATCAGCCCACAATGTAACCCTCACATAACAGCTAAAACATAGCTACAATGGTTAAGTAACTTTTACTCAAAGATTAAGGGTGATAAGGTTAAATAATTACAAAGCCACCTAACCAACATATTTGCAGATAGCTAACAAATCAAGTTTACACTATTAAGGTACGATATGTACTTGGTCTGTCGTCACTGAGATTCCTACCTCCCTCCTTAGTTATCTGGCTCGTTGTATTAGCATATTTTCTATAGACCATCTTACAAAGACAGAGCTGTCAAATTTCCAGAGACAGATAGTATTTTTAACTATAAGAGATCTGATCAAACTGTCAAAAATACAGAAAATTAGCTAAGGAATTTGTCAGACATAATCCACGGTTCTGGGAGGGTGCAACACAAAGATTTCGTCAAGGCAGAAAATCAAAATTGATCATTATTATCTCAAAATAATCTGTGGTTCCTTTTTTCCAACACACTTATTTTATTTATTTATCTTTTGAATTGGGTGTCTCTGTTACCCGACTGGTAGTGCAGTGACATGATTATGGCTCACTGCAGCCTTGGCTTCCTGAGTTCAGGCGATCCTTCTGTCTCAGCCTCCCAAGTAGCTGGGACAACAGGAACATACCATCACACCCAGTTAATTTTTTTTTTTTTTTTTTTTTAGAAACAATGTCTATGTTGCTTAAGCTGGTCTTGAACTCCTGGCTTCAAGTGATCCTCTTACCTTGACCTCCCAAAATTCTGGGATTAGGAGTCAGCCACAATAAGGGACCTCATCTTCATTTTTTAGTGTACCCTTAGACATTTCAAGAAACCTCTAAATCCCTCTCGATCCAGCACCAGGCTCAGCCTTCATGCTCCAGTTTTTTGTCTTCCTCTACTTACTCTGAGATGACTTACTGTGATATGAGAGACATATAAATTCCTTCACAGTGATTCCAATGCCACCCTGAAACCTGGAGCCACCTCACAGTATAATTCAGTATAATATGACCAGTCTCACTGCAAGAAATGCATATATACTTAGGATAAAACTGATTAGAGAACGTGAGAAAACTTGACCTAAGGTTTTAATAAGAGGTGTGAACTCTTGGACTATAAGGTGTGATGGCCATATTGATCAATTGGATGAGAGTGATGATGACAAGGGATGAGTAGAGAAAGATCCTTCGAGCTCTAGCTTGGATGCCTAAGTGAATGGTGAAACATTACACAAGACAAAGAATACCACAGGAGGGGCAGATTTGACAAGGAATAAAAGGTGCACTACATTTCATTAGAATAAGGTGACTGTGAAATATCCAGATACAGATTTCTAGTATATTTCTAAAAATTGGAGAGGAGGATATGTAGATCAAGTGATAGGTGGGAGATGGATGTGCATAACTGGATATCAACACATTTTAAGTAAAAGCAGAAGCTACGTGAATAGATAAGACTGCCTACCACATGTAAGGAAGAAAGCGAAAAATACCATGGACAAAACCCCAGGCAACAGATTTTGTATATAAATATATATTTGGTGTCTATTCCAGGGTGTATACAAAGGAGCTATTAAAAGACTCTGAGAGTGAAAGAACAATTAGGTAAAAATTCTTATAATGCATTGTCTTAATCCGTTTCCCATTGCTATAAAGGAATACTTGATACTGAGTAATTTATACAGAAAAGAGGTTTACTTGGCTCATGCTTCTGCAGGATGTATTGTACAAGAAGCATGGCACAAGCAACTGCATTGGACAAGGGCGTCAGGAAGCTTCTACTCTTTGCAGAAGGGGAAGGGGAACAGGCATCACATGGTGAGAAAGGAAAAAAGAATATAGGGAGCGGTGTACTAGGCTTAAAAAAAAATCAGGTCTCAGAAACTAACAGAGTGAGAACTTACTCATTACCATGAAGATGGCACCGAGTCATTCATGAGGCATTCAACCCCATGACCAAAACACTTCCTAGTAGGTCCCCCTTCCAACACTGGGGATCACATTTAACCATGAGATTTGGAGAGGACAAATATCCAAGCCATGCAAATGTATTGAAATAACTTTAAAAGTTAATTTTTTGCTAAGAATTCAATAGCGTATATACCAAAGAGCTGTAAGCTTTACATCAACTAACACCACAGTGAATCACAAGGTCTAATGTAAAATTTAGACATCGGATAACTTAAATCAAAGAGGGAATAATGTCACTCAAGTCGCTATGTTTATTTTTGTGTTTACATGGAGTCATTCTTTCTCTTTCAAGCTATAAACTGTTGTTAACATTCCCAAATTTTAGTCGATGTCTTTTCTTCTTATATCTATTCATTTGAACTCTGATACTCCTCATCATTAAGACAACAGGTGGAAAAATTAGATTTCAATCTTTTGGATTTTGATTGCACTGTGCATGTTGGAAAACACTAAATTATAATTCCTCAACTTTG
Organism: Carlito syrichta; assembly: GCF_000164805.1. Classification (NCBI taxonomy): domain Eukaryota; kingdom Metazoa; phylum Chordata; class Mammalia; order Primates; family Tarsiidae; genus Carlito; species Carlito syrichta. The sequence continues at coordinate 116,193 of NW_007248628.1, read as the reverse complement.
AATGAGCACAAAGTTTACAAATAAGATGGATAGTGTATGGCAATAAACATCAGAAAATTGAGAAAAACAAAAAATTAGAATCTAAGCAAGTATACATATAATTTTTACAATTATAGACATCTATAAATATCAAGTCAAAGTTCAGCATTAGTTAATTGAGACAACATATTATTATATATAACATGAAAATTGTACTATGCTTTGAAGCATATATTTCCAAAAGTTCCTGAAATTCATTTTGAGTGTGTCTAAATATAAAACATATGTTGAAAAAAGTTAATACTTGCAAATGTTAGACATTTTAAATTCAGCTATGTTTTTATTTATTATAGGTTAAGAGCTATTATTGTTTTAGGACACAAATGAAACAAATATATAGATAACAATGTAATAGTATTTATAAAATGAAAGCAGGTTTGTACTGTAATTGGACTCAGAAGCTCTTAACAGATACTGAATTGCACTTGCCACATGCCAAAAATATGTTTAACCTAATCCAGCTGTGTATTTCACATACTCTAATTGCTAAATGCTCATAATTTCTCCCAGGAATTAATTCATAATGAGGAACTTTATCATTAAGGCACAACACTGTGCACAGACCTGCTTACTTTTTGAACCACGACTCAGGCATGAACTTTAAGAAACTTGATGAGACAAAATAAAATATATAAAAGTCTGCCTCCACTGCCTGGAGCAATCAACTGATCAAAACATTGATTTTGCAAAGCGGATTTGAAAACATTAAGCAAAATGTTGATTAAGATGAGCTTGTTTATTTTAATTTTTCCTAAAATAATGTCTCCACACCAGACAAAAGTAATGGACATGGAAATACAGAGATTTAAAAATAGAGGTGATCCTTCTCACACATAGACCAAATTTGAGGACAATAAAAAATAATAATGATATAAGACAGAATGGCTTAGAACAAGCAGAAGTTTTGACAGCGTAAGTGTTACCTATCAGTCTTTTGCTCTAGGAGTGGTGTGGGCTTCATTTTGTGACAAACAGATTCACAAATTATGCAGCTATTATGCACACAACAAGTCACGCACACAACATAATTGGATACACATAGCAAGACAATTCAAACTTTCAAAACTGTGTAGCTTTTGACAAGTTAAAGAAAATGCATAGAGTTCTAAGTTGTGCGTAAGAGATGTGAAATATCAAGGCACAGCCACCAAAACATTATGAAAATAATTGATTCTCTGCAAATTATTTTAATAATTTTAAGTACATATTTATTTGTAACTACTAATTCTTTAGGAAAGCTTAATAATAGTTTTGAAAATGTTATAAAGTATTATGAGGCCAGGGATTAAGTTAAGACACAAGTATTTGTTAGAGATAAGTCACAAATCTGCCTCCAAGGAAAAAATAAAGTGGAACTATAAAAGGTAAAGCAGGAAAAACTATCAGATTTATGGTGGAAAAGATTCATAACATTCAATATCAGCCAGTTGCTTAGGAGAAGTACAACTAATTCTGGTATTAAGACTAGATGGAATTTCTCTTTCATGAGTCACATGTTGAGAGAGACGTGAAAGACTAGAATAATTCAGTACATCTTTAGTTAAGCAATTATTTCCTTGAATTATCTTCTTCTGCTTTGGATTTTAAAAGCCCTCAAATACTCTGAATAGACACACACTTGTGGAATCACAATGATAACAGTATTTTCCCATTCATGGCATTGATTTATTATATCATGCTTCACAAAATTGTTCTTACTCGTGGCAGTTGAATTGGTTGTTTCTATCCTAGAAAAGAAAAAAATCAAAGGCTCTTTTATTTTAGGTAGATAATACATATTTTTTCTGACCACTCTAAAGAAAGATGGGAATTTAAAAACAAGTGTGGAAATAAGTTAGATGATGATAAGATATGGGTTAGTAATTGAAGCATTACATGTCTCCATCAAAGACAGATACAGTAGGCTCTTTGCTCTCAGAGATTTATCGTTTGAGTTTTTAACTACTTTGGAGTAACTCAAAATGTTCATGAAGAGATGTAAAATTTTGAGGCATGTCCACTGAAACATTATGAAAATAATTAACAAATATCAACCAACAGTAATTTGGCCCAAAGCAAGTGACTAGGAATGAGCACACTAGGAAAACAACTGTAATGTGTACATTATTCTATAACAAGAATGAAAACTAAAACTATAGCTCAAATACTGTCACTCTTCTTTAAAAGAAGAACATTAGATAAATTCAGTGAGAATTTTCCTCTACCATCAGAAGTTCTTTAACAACTTCCTTGAATGTTTCTAATATCTAAGAGCACAGAATTTGGACACAGAAGGCATGAATTCGAGTTCTTACTCCATTATGTATTAACCTTGTGATTCTAGGCATTTCACTTGATTTTCTGAGTCTCCACTTTGGAATCCATAACATGAGAACATAATTAGCAGACAAACCCGTTTTTAAGTTCAGACAAGAAAATATTGGAGGTCTAACAAGAGTTCAATTAAGTATACCAATATGTAATTGATTTTCTTTGAGAAGGACACAAAAAGGTCATTCCTTCCTCGTCCCTCAAAAAAAAAAAAAAAAATACCCATAGCCATAGACTCTGAAGCCTGCAAAATAATTAGCAATCAACTGGTCCTGAGATTTTTACCTAGTGTTCCTCTTGGCCGTGTCCTGAGTCAACTGCAAGGACCAAGGGGAAATAGACTGGAGAGGGTGCCAGACTCCTTTGAAGCAGAGGTACTTCCCTTTTATTGGTGTTCAATATTGGGATTGCTTGATAGACATTGTTTGAACAAATTCTTCTACTGTGGTTTAAAATGATTATGGCCAAACTTTTTTTATCAAATCCAATTCCTACACTGCAACATTTGAGAAACCTGAGGCCAAGTAGGATTGAAAAACATGCTCAAGGTGCCACCACTTGTGGATGGCAGAGCAAGGGTTTGAATATCTTCCAAGTACTACTCTAACCGGATCAGCATCCTTTTCATCACAGAAATGAATATCCTCAAATGCTACAAGCTGTTAGATTTGGAGTGAGAGCTTGAGTACTTTGGGTGCCTCTGAATTCTGACTGCTTCTGAACTCCATTTTAGTGTGGGGGTGCCTGTTTGAATTAACATCTAAGGCTGAAGCTTTAGCCCTGGTTTCCCTGATGGACACTGCCATGGCAATTACAACCTTTCTGGCTGGATGCTGAAATCTTTTCTTTTTAAAGGTTTTCAATGTCAACTTGGCATAGGACACTCTTGATAATCTATTTAATACCAACAAAGCAGTATACAGTGTTCTAAAATCTAATTAGGGCTTATTATATTTTTCAGAGTCATTTACAAAAATATTTCAGAGGATCATGAAAACTCTTATGGCATTTGGTGCAATTTTTAATTTTAGGATGTGAGATTCTGTAATCTTACAGCGATGGTGATTCTTAAATTTCCTCATTCTATGATTGGCCTAGAAGTCTCCAGTCAGTTTCATTGAAACTATAAGATCGACTCATGCTTCTAAACATTTGCCAAGAAAAAGAAGAGACTTAGGGTAAAATAAAAACTTAAATGCTATATAAATGCTTACATAAAATAATGTAGCTTATTTTTAATCACGTAGAAGTTTAGAAGCTAGGAATTTTATCACAAATCAAGCACAATTCTCAACAAATAATTGTATAATCTTTTACTTTGATAAACGAACATTTACTCATTTAAACAGTTACCAATTTAAATGCATATACTCAAAAATTCATAGAGATTTTGAATAAAAGTAAATGGTCATTTTCCTTAGTAACTGAAGGTTGTAAGCTCTGCCAAACTGTATTGTAGCTGAAATTTCAATGCAGTATGAGAAACAACACACTAAATATCATATAAAAGAAATGTTCCAAAAGACACACGCTGATTTATTATCTTACAGCATTAAGCCATCTTGTGTAGCTGTGATTTTTGAGTCCATAAATCTCAATTTTTTGTAACGGAATCTTCAAATTTAGATATATTTTCAATTGGTAAAGTCCAGAGATCAGCAAGGCTATAATAGCCAGTACAGAGGCTGGAACATATGCTTAGTGACAGCAGACCACAAGACTTCTAAAATAGTCATTTGCCCAACTCCCCTCAAATGTGTTCTCTTTCCACTCAAATCAAATATGTTCCCTCATCGCTCCTAACTGTACAAAGAATGTTTCACTACTGTAACTTGAAGATAATTTTAACTTCAATTAAACAAGTTTACTGCTAAATATAAAAATTCAGGATTATAATGTGTTGCATATTTCAAAGTAGCTAAGAGAGTAAATTTCAAATGTCTCACCACCAAACAAATAAGTGAGGTGATTAATATGTTAATTAGCTTGATTTATTTTTAATACCATATACATTTATTAAAATATCACATTGTATCCCATAAATGTATGTAATTATGATTTGTCAATATTAATTTCTAAAATTAAGCTTACCTATTACTAAGTATTTGTGACTAGTCCCTGTTATGGAAAAGAGAATTGGAACTAGACTGGAGGAAGAGAAGTTACACTTCCTTTATATGTGAAAGAAGTCAGATAATTCAGTATTCACAAATATGTTTCCTTATTCTAAGCCAAGAAATAAATATATAAGGCAGGTTGCTAAAAATATAACAATTGTTAGAGAGTACTATTTTTCACTATAGAATGACTAACATAAGAAAATACCACCTACTTAGACTCATCACAAAGCCTCCTACGCTGCAGCAAGCATGACTTTCCTGGGCTGAGTGTCTTATTGATGAAACCAAAAAACATTTTTAGAATCTTCCAAGCACCATCTCTCTTATTTGATTGAAATTGTAGACGAATATACTATGACATTGGTTTAAGACCTCAGCATTTTTGAATTAATCACTTGCTAAAACAACTATGCAATTTTCTGCTGGATTATCATTTCTCACCCATACAATATTTTCTTAATGACCTAATTGTATTATTCAGGGAAGGTTTTTCCTCACCTATCTAGGGCAAGAGTCAAGTTCTCGGTGGGTAAAATATTGTTTAAATTAGAGATAAAATTAAACAACAGTGAGTGGACTGCATTTAATTACCTCAAACAAGTAGAATTACACTTACAGAAAAGTTATGTGTGCCATGGTTAACTATGTAGATTATAATTTTTGCAACTTACAAAATGATAATTAAGAAAATATTCCAGAATCAAATTGTTTGTGTTCTGCAAATAGCAGAAAAATTCCATTTTCACTTCTAGCCAGTGATCTTGTTAAAAGAACGATCCTGACAAATAAATAAATAAAAGCTTGTACCTAATTTGACTGCAAAAATTATACTATACTCTTGATGAGTTTTAATTTTTGATTCCACAGAGCAGATAACAATAATCTACAAGTATATTCTCAGCATCTGAAAGCATAATTTCTTAATTGTCAAATTAAAACAGGTAAATTAGAACTCATATTTTGAGAGCTGAGTAAAACAATCACCAAAGCCATATACTTAATTATAACCACTTATTTGGCCTCAATATCTTTTACAAGCAAAGCTTGCAAAAAGCCAATTTAAATGTGTCAACTCTAAAAATTAGTAGCAGTCTCTTTTCCACAGCATAAAATCAGTTGTTTAAAAGAAGGTAACTACAGAGCTAAAAATAAAAAGCAAAGCTATCATTTAAATATCAACGACTAAAGGCACACAGTATTCCATAAATCAGAGATATTCCAGGAGAGAGGGTGCTTTTTTGAATATCAGTATTCATTAACAACCACATTTCCAAAGCAGCAACCCATATTTTTGATTGTTTGATGTAGTTTCTTCTTTAAAACAAACACCAGAGCAAAATTCAGAGTAAAGTTTGTATATTCATTGGAGAGAGAAACAGATAGAGATCAAAGGGAAAAGAACAGACAAATTCTTTGGATGAGAACTCTCTTCTTTTTCAGCACTGATCTGTTTCATACGGAGTTTGTATCCAAAATAGAAGATGAAACATGTTTGTCTTCATTAGCAAGTTTTACACACATAACTATATTTTAGATTTCCACTAATGCATCCCTTAATATGCATATTATGTTTAGTTTTATATGATTGCAATGACTTAACACAATTATTAAAGTTTATCTTTAGTTTAAAAACTTGCAAAAGACAACATTACTTATACAGAAGAATCAGTATCCACACACCAAACAGCACAAAAAATAAATTGTTAAAAATCTCATGAAAATAAAATAGCTTACCCAAAACAAAGATAAATAATTAGTATGATTTTTTCTTAAAACATGAGGTAAGCAGCTTCATTTAATTATGACACTGGTCATCAAAAACTAAACTGTATTCTTGTAATATTATGCACATTTATTATTTATCTGATCCCAGTAAACAATTGTATGTATTTAAAGCATCATAAAATCTAAAGTTTTATATGGATATGCCTTAATGTAAGCATTATTGGATCACAGGGGAAAAAAGGTCAAAACACACAAATCTAAAAATAAGTATTTCCAACGTTTTTCTCCCCACTATCCACTGATCATGCTGGGAAGCCCTTTGGCAAGAAGCCACCAGAGAATAACTTGAACTGGAATTGTCTAGAAAACCCATGCCAAGGGATTCTGCTGATAAGAAGAAATCCAGACAAGTTATTCCACAAGCAGTGCAGCCATCTCTACAAAGTGTATCTATTTCAGAGTATAAGTATTCCAAAGCTTCCATATTCCAGAAGTGTAGTCAAAACTGACAACTCAAATTTATTTTCCAAACTGGAGGATCTCAAACACTTTCTAATAAGGCTTGACTACATTTCCTCTCTTGCCAGTTTTGACTCTCGACAGTAGCTTGCTTCTGACATAATTCCTCAGCAACCTCAATAGATCTTTTTGTCTAACATTTCTTCATTTCTTCCCAGTCAGTCATTGACAACACACCCCCTCACACCCAAGTCTTTCCATTTCTCTACCCTTCCCTGCCAAGGCACAAAGTCTAGCACACTCTGGCTGTGAGAATCTTTGGATTAATGTCAGTAGTATTGAGATTAAGCTCAGATCTTCTACTAACACTAGACAGAAGTTTCCACAGTGAGTTTGCTCTTTTGCTGATTTAAACAATCTAGTGGTGCCAGGGTTCAGAGGAGGATAAACTAGCAGGAAACTAGGAAGATTTCAGGGCAAATAATCAGCCCAAATCATTTTCCCTTCTATTTCTCATGAGAAAAGCTTTCCTCTATGCCAAACTCTAGAGTTAATACAAAAATAATGTGGACACTCCACTTCTGCATAAAAGACAAGCCACAATCATTGTGCATACACTCTCCCTTGATTCTCAAATGAAACCCACCATTCCCCAGAAAGGACCGGATGCCTGGGAAAAGGTGGCAGACGGATCTTTTCAAACACAACGGCAACGTCTCCTATCCTAAGTATAACACAGAGATAATAGGAGATTTGAGTTCAAGCCACTGTCTGCGACCTTGGCCAAAACACAGAAACTTGTGGTTCGCCAACTTTAACTAGAGCACCAAACCTGCGTTCTCTGTACCTCCCTTCCTTCAAGTCTTTGATGGAAGTGGTGTGTAAGGGCGTCTGACTGTCCTCCCTCCGTTCTAAACTTCATCTCTAGTCAGTGGTAGGGCAGTTCCTACAGGGGCCACCTTTTTGTCCCTCCCTCCTTCCTTCCTTCCTTCCTTCCACTTCTATGCAGTCTGGAGCGCCAGGAGAACTGAGATCACAGGCTGGGCATCCCTGCAGCCTGGGGCACGGGGCGGGTCGCGGACAGAGGCTTAGTGCTCTACAGGGGGTTTCCCAGCCAGTTTAGCTTGTAGGACTAACCCATTTCTTGGACATTTCAGGGCACATCTCTACTAGTCTATCTTCCCCAGCGTGGTGGTGCCTAAACACTTGAGCAAAGTTCATCTGAATCTAATGCCTAGTGTTGCCCCCTTGCCTGCTTTTTCGTTTACAATGAGCGGGACATTTAAATTATTTCGTTTGTGTGTGTGTGTGTGTG
>NW_007248628.1:107683-108027 GCF_000164805.1 Carlito syrichta | reverse complement strand
TGCACTCGCGGCCGGCCCCCCGGCCCCCCGGCCGGACGCCGGTTCGCGCACCGGGCAGTGCCACTGTGGAGGGACACCGTGTCAGCGCACGCGGGAGAAGAGGCTCTCACGAAGTTCTAGGATAAAAACGAGCCACCGCCGCGGATGCCCCCGTCACGCGAAGCCGCGAGCGGAAATCCGCTCGCCCGGCGCCGGGCGGGGGCAGAAGCGGGACCGGAGCCGGGGAAGGGCGGCAAAGTGGCCGCGCAGCTCGGACAACTTTGCTGGGAAGGCAGGCGACCGCGGGCAGGCAGCAGGCTCCGCCGCTGCCCCCCCCCGGGGCGAGAGGGGCCGGCCCCGGGCGG
>NW_007248628.1:91999-107277 GCF_000164805.1 Carlito syrichta | reverse complement strand
AGCGCCCTCTCGCCGTCCCACGGGACCACCAACTCCTCCGGCGGCGCAGAAAATAATCACGACGCGAGTCCTCGTCGAGAAAGAAGGAGGGTCGACCGAGAGAGCGCGAGAGGGGCAGGAACGACGCCCCCCTCCCCCGGACGGTCACGTACCTTGAGCTCCTCGATGTCCAGGTTTGTTGTTCTGTCCATGGAGCGAAACTAGAGGAAGTGGAGAGGAACCGGGCAAGTTGGACCCAAACACAATCTAGTCTTTTAGCTTCCAGCTTAAACTCAGCCTTATCCTCCTCCAAGCCCTGGCAGCTTCTCTCAGTCTCATTCTCCCGTGGTCGCCGCCGCCTCCACCGGTTAAAAATAAGAAAAATAAATAAATAATGATGATAATTCACTTTGTTTTACTTCCTCAAAGATTGAGTGACAGGTGATCTATACCCGCGGTGCAACACAGCTGAGTCGAATCAGGCAGGAGATGGGGGGAGCAAAAAAAAAAAAAACAAAACAAAAAAGAAAAAAAAAAAATCCACTCTCTTTAAGATTATTTCTTCTTCTGCGATCAGCTTAGAAACCAGCGGATTGCTGCATCCCGAGGAAAAAAGCTGCTTCCCTGGTCAGCATCATGCGGCAAATTTCAAGCAAATGTGTTCAAACTGAAGAGAAGAGTATATGATAAAAGCCTTCCTCCGTCAGGCTTACTCTGGAGCTAATTTAGCACCAGTCCCAGACATTAGCAATGATCCATTTCCCTGCCAAGATAACAGAATCCCCGAAGTCCTGCATAGACTTAAAAAATGTCTTGCAGCTAAGAGGTATTCTCTCAGTGGGGAAAGGAAGATAATAAAGTCAGAAGGGAGCGTTCTCCTTTGAAGGTTATGCTAAAAGAGTTGAGAGAATAGGAGGTGGCTCCTAACAGAGAGAAAAGAGGGAGAGAGCCAGAAAGAGAGGGAGAGAGAAATTTTCCTCCTGCTTTGCTGTTTTACTGGCCTTCACCACCAGGTGACTGACTTCACTTCTCTCTTCCCACAGCCAACACTAAGGGGATTTCTCTCATCTGTCAAAAAGCAATATTTCCTCTCCAGACAAATACTATCGCTGGGTCTTAAAGACTGCCCTCTGTCCGGAATTCGCTAGGTGACAAGCATTTTCATTCGTTTCATATGTTACTTCGCCTTGGTCCTATAGATCTGGGAGGAGCATGCTCTTGTATCATTCACGGTATTTAAATATATTCACTTTAGATTTCTGCTGCCTTTAGGATTGTTGTTGTTTTTAAATTAAAGACTTTTAAAGAAAGTGATAAATAGGAATTTTAAAGGAAGTTTCCTGTACTGCTGCTTCTTATTGATAAAGTAACCTTTTATTGGAAGATGCTTCTTTAGACTCTGACAGGTCAGTGCATTTAACTTGGAGGTTATAGATTTTTAAAGGGGGCTCATTTTCTTCATTTAAATGTCTTAGTGTAAAAACTTGACTCTTGAAAGGATTTAAGTAGGCTCTTCTTATTTTACTATGATACATAAATTATTGAGAATTTTAAGATGTTTTCCAATTCAGAAAGAGCTGACAAAGACTTTTGTTTCTTTTTAACAAATTATTTTCCTTAGGATTTAAATATGCACAGTCTAGTCTCCTGGCTTTCCTCTCTAACTTCATCTCTGTCTTTCTCCCTTGCTAAGCTCCAGCTACCTCATCTACTGGTCTACCTGTCATTTCTCCTGCCACTGGCTCTGCAACTCCTGTTTTTGCCCCTCAATCAGAACAGATCTCTCTCCCTCTAGTTCTCTGTACGTTTAATAGTCATGCGTCAGACTAATGTCACCTCACCAGAGAGGATTTCCCTCAGGGATATTTTCCTCCTCTCTCCTCTTGTCATAGCAGTAACCTCAACTTATCATTGTTTAATGTATGCATTTATTATTTCTTTGTATGACTACCCCAGTAGACAATAAAGCACTTGAGAGAAGCTTTCTTATTCACGGTTATATTCCGACAGCCTAGCAGATAATTCACAAATGTGCATGGAACAGATAAACTTTTACAGTTAGTATTCTAATATCTAATAACACCATGACTTCCTCCTTCCCTCATCCTCAACAACGTGCACAGTTCTTCCCTTCCTAGTGTGCATGTAATCCTGGAGGCTTGGCTTTGTCATCTACATGCTGAGTTCTTTCGTTTAAGCCTATTCTATTCCACACACTTACCAAAGCTATCTTTCTTTCAGACTTTGGCATGTCAGTAATGCTTTCTTGGTAAAATCAAGCAGCCAAGAAGCCAGTAATCTGTAATTCGCAGTGTTCAAAATAAATCGCACGTGTTCATTTCATGTAACCATGACATATAATATATGATGAAAAATAATATAGCTGCAGGTTGAGAGTAGATAAAACATAAAACTTATACCTCTAAAAAAGAGCTTCCAGTCTAGAAAGTATCAATAATTCAAAATGAATAAATATGACTACATATGTTTTTAATATCAAGACTTTCCATGTGAAGTAATTTTAAATTCCCTGTCAACTTGTTATTGCCTAATTTCAAAAAAAATGGATAAACAAATTTATTTTGAACATATTAGCAAAATGGTACCCTTTAAGATAAGTTTTGAATTTGAAATTGTGAAAACAGTTTTTCACAGAAAGATATCCGTAAAAATGAACATTGATGTTTATTATTCAGAAAGGGAAGATTAGATAATTCCTTAGTATGGCATAAAATTAGAGTTGAAAGAAAAAGTGATATGCTAAACAATAAAGGTAACTAAACTTAATAATATATTTTTTTAAAGTTACATATAGCCACGTTTGTGTGTGTGTGTGTGTGTGTGTGTGTGTGTGTGTGTGTGTGTGTGTGTGTGTATAAGTTGACTGGAATTATATGAGCTACAGAAACTATTGGTGATTTCCAAATTAGCAACGTCTAATTACACGTCTATATTGCAAGAGATTTCCAAGTCTTTTACTATCTCATTAATTCCCATGCTAATTTATTAAGGTAAATATCCCTAAGATTAAAAAATTAGAGTTGATCACAACATTATGATTTGCTGAAACATATTTATATTACATTTCAAAGCAATCAGAACTCAGTTCCACTTCATCCAACATAAGACTAGATGAGACAACTGTCAGAAAACTGGATTATTTGAAAGAAATTTAAAATAGGGCAATGGAAGGATGCAGAAGTGAATTGGGGAAAGGGATATTTTCTAGATGTCCTGAATCACAACTTTAAGACAAAGAGACCTACACGTGGCTGTGAAGGAAATCATGCTGTCACATAGCAGGTATGTGAAAGGGGCAAGATTCAATTTTAGCAAAGATGTACAATTCACAGGCAAACTGCAAAGAGCAATTACAACCCCCAAGCAAGGGGAAGGTAGTGTGGAAACACCCGCAGGTCATGAGATGTTACATTTCAGGATCATTCACCCACAGACACATTCATCAATGTCACCTTCTACCACAAAGTGTTAAAGCAAATGTACCCCTGACACTGTGAGCTCCTTTGTATTTTAACTGATTTACAGAAAAGAATACTAAATAAGTATTCTTTTTTCAAGTACACAATATAATTTTTATTAATCATCTACGTTTAACAGCACTTAAAGATTTTTACATTTGGTAGGTCTTTCTACTTCCCTCGTCCAACTATCTTGCCAAACTTAAAATTTCATGCATTTGTGTGAATTTTCATATTGCACTGCAATGCTAGATCCTATTTTTCTTCTATTTTCTGAAATTACTAAAGGAAGAAGTGATGAATCGTGATTCATTTAAATACAGTAATACATAACTTATTGGTATAGTTGCCCCAGTTTATTTCTAGTGATTATCATTTGTATGCATATGATCTAAATATGCCTCAGGAAGGGATTAATTCTCAAAAATGTTACTACTATGAGATTTTTTAAATTACATTCTAGACAATGGTGAAATATAAAAGATTAGGTTTTTATATGAGCAAGACATGTAACTGTTAATATGTGAACGGATTAGGGAAGGAAGTTAAATGAGCTAATAGTATTGTGATGTAGTTGAAAGGATGTCCTTTGGCTTTTCCCCAAAATGATCACCCCATTATACCAAAAATGTATATTTTTATAGAAAACAATGTTGAAATTAAGTTAAAATTTTGTTAACCTACAACTCAGATCATGTTCCTACTCTAACTTTTCCTCTAAGGAAGGAAAAAAAAAGGAAAGAAGGAAAATAGGATTAGCACTTCAGATGACAAGAAAAAGTGAAGGATAAAAAAAATAAAAGGACACAGATATGTCTGCTTGTAGCCAAAAAGAAGTCAGAATGTGGAATTAAATTTACCAAAAATGTGAAACTGGGAGCATCTCTCTTCTCTTCATAGCTTTATTGGAAAAAATATTGACAAATGTATCTTTTTAGTTAAAAAGTATATACAACTACTTAGGCATGAATGACCTCAAAAGTAGCTCAGTCATGAGAACACATATGCTTTGATTTAGCATAGATTATAGTAATTATAAAAGATAATAGCAGATCTGCTTTGCAGAATTAAAAGAGAATAGTGATTAATACTTCCAGCCTTAGAAGCATCCCCCAAAACCATTATTTATTGGCGTTCAGAGTCATGAACACTGATAATTATAGTTTAAAGTTTTACAAACAGTCCACTTCAAAATGCCAAACTTCCTATGGAATATAAGAAATAGAAATATAGCAAATCTACACACACACACAAACGGTGTGATCAAAACTTGAATTAAAGTTAACAATAAATGCATAGCAGTTAAGGCTATAACAGAGTAATAATTAAAACAAAAGAGAAGCATCCCAGCTCAGGTCAAAGAGCATATCATCGCAATTATGCAAGTACAAATAAATGAAATGTCAAATGTCTTGAATCAAAAGTTACTGTTGATCTTCAATGCATTTTCCTATCAAAAAATTATTATCAATTTACCTAAAAGCTGTAAAAGGTCAGAAGTGGTGATCTGTAAAACTATAACTACACACCAAAATAAATACAACTCTAAAGAATCTTTTATTTGTCCTCAGATGAATAATCTTACTATTAGAAACTAATAGTAATCTTTCTGGTCTTACTAATTAATCTTACTGTTAGAAAAAAGAAAGCCTTGTTTTCCATTATTCATATTGACTGTATAAACTGGTTCATTTCTATTTAATATCAACTCAATTCTTCAGCAAAATTAGTCTCTACAAATAGGCTTAATATTAATTTTTAAATTAGCCTATTGAAAGGAAAGTGATTTTTCTGGGAAAACTTTTTTTTTTTTTTTTTTTGAGTTGGAGTCTCACTCCAGCACCCAGGCTGGAGTGCAGTGGCACACTCAAGGCCATGCCAGCATCGACCTGCTGAGCTCCGGAGATCCTTCTGCCTCAGCCTTCCAAGTAGTCGGAACTATAGGCATGCACTACCATGTTCAGCTACTTTATTTATTTATTGTAGAGACACAGTCTTGCCAAGTTGCCTGGGTTGGTCTCGAACCCGCAGGCTCAGGCAATCCTCTCACCTTGGCCTCCCAAAGTGCTGGGATTACAGGCTTGAACCACTGTGCCCAGCCAACAATTTTTATATCAGCAGAACCTAAGAGTTTTAATGCCATCCTCTGACACATGCAAAAGTGATAAACCAATATATAACACCAACAATAAAACCTTTATGAACTGTCAGTCTATCTATGATTCTACTGATATCAGTCTTATAAGACATGTTGTAATTAATACAAAGAACAGGGCCACGGTTATGAAGAGAGAGGGAAAAAACTAGTTGATTCTAAAAGAAGAGTCTGAATAGTCAGAAAAAACTGAAAGTTGTATTGGCTTTGGGTAAAGTATGTTAGGAGCAGGAAAAAAAAAGTTAAAGAATTGAGAAGAAAATACTTAATGATATTAAATTCTAAAATAGGAGTCTTACTTTCAATTAACTTCTTGTTTGGAAACTTTCCTATTCTGAGAATGACAAGGAATGATAGCATAAATTAGAACATGATTGTTTTTCCGTTGTGTTCGTTGGCACATGATTGTTATTTGAAACTTATTTTTAGGAAATTAGTGAATGTGAAATTTCTCCCATCTTTACTCCCATGCCTGCACTAAATAAAATAAAAATGAAGATTAAATTAATAACATATTTACTAAACTAATATCTGATGGTGTATTCTAAGTAATTGATTAAATGTAAAATTGAATTCTAATGAAGATACTATAACTAAATAATGGTAAAGAAATTTAGATTGAGTCCTTTTCAACCCTGTTTTATTTTGGGGTGTGAGGTAGGATCCAAAGCGTTTCCTAACTTAATTTTAAGAGTGCCTAGCCTGGGCTCAGTGGCTCAGCTTGTAATCCCAGCACTTTGGAAGGCTGAGACCTGTGTGCCTGAGCCTGCAGGGTTGGAGACCAGCCCGGGCAACTTGGTGAGACCTCATCTCTACAATAAATCAAAAATTAGCCGAGCGTGGTAGTGCACGCCTGTAGTTTCAACTACTTGGAAGACTGAGGTGGAACAATCGCCGGAGCCCAGCGGGTCAAGGCTGGGGTGGCCATGAGCGTGCCACTGCATCCAGCCTGGGCGACAAGAGTGAGACTCCAACTAAAACAAAAACAAAAAAAGAGTGTCTATTGGCAATCAGTTTTTTATCATCAAAATGTACTATTGCCATGGGCCTTTAGTAATTTTGACAATTTTCTCTAAGAAGAAAATTCTATTCTTCTGGTCATTGTTAAATATTCTTTCTTTAGATGAAGTTCTCTGAAATGCTCTAAGGACATAGAATGAAAAGACCAAAATATGGTAACATATTGTGTTGTTTAAAACTGTCATTGACTTGCTAAAAAATGAAAATCTAAAGGCAAAGAAAAGCAAAGTGGAGGCTTCTGAAGCTGTCAGTTGGTTGGGATCATTTATCTTGCATGACCTACTATGTTTATACCAAGTGGTTACAAATCACTTCATCAGCCATGGTAACATGGAAGCCATGCAGCACGATATGGCCTGCGCTCATTTCACACTCTACCCATTTGTAGTTTTGGAGAGAATCAAGTTAGGGAGCATATATTTGAATTTTTCAAAGCCTAATTATGCATGACAATTTTGTTCCATAAACTGATATACTCTTAATATTGAACTGAGAGTACATCACCCACAAACTGAAGCCTAACACAACATGTCAGAATGACAAGCAGTTTCCTAAAAAGCTCAGGAATATTTATCCTTGTCCTAGTTAAAAATAAAATTATACATGCATTGGCAAAAAATGTCCAGGCAGGAAGGAGTTCCTTTCAAATGTTGGGTCTTGTAACTTTCTTCCTTATAAGTGTTAAATTTTTCCTGCTCTGAATGCAGACTCTCTACCTTCCTAACGCTTCAAGTTTTAGCTTGTTTTCCTGGTGCTCATCACAATATGTCTATAATAAATAGACTGCAAACCTACCTTCTTTTCAAATATGATATTTTTGGAAGTGGGTGTTTGAAAGGGTAGAAACTTTTTAAGACATAATTGGACATGTGAGAATGAAGTCTTAATTTTTCTATTGTTATTTTTGTTTTGAATTGTAAAGCGCATATGGATAAAGTGCAGGTTTATCAGTGATCTGAACACTAGAGACAGAATGAAATGTCTTTATGGATTTTTCTGTCAATAATATATTTTAGAAGAATCTTAGTATATAGTAAGTTGTATCTCATGTTTTAAAATCACCTTGGCAATTCTGTGTTACTATATTGTTCTTCATATGGTAATATTATAAACTTATTTTTTAACCTGCTTTGTTTTGATGTAGAAGCAATATATGTTTTCTATATTTTCTTTAAAAACTAATTTCACAAAAGTACATTTTCACAAAAGTACATTATATATTTTATAAATGTTCATGCATTATCTATAAAACTGGAGAACTATTTTTTAAGTTTCTGCCTAAGTTCTACTTAGCCCTGAATTACAAAAAGTAACAATATATCCATAATTATATGCCAATCAACCTTAACCAGCAACATAAACCTTGACGCAAAGTTAACATTTTCATGGTTCCACAGTTACCAGAAATAAAAATTACTTAGTTTTTATTTTAGAATGAAAATAAGAAAATGCTTTCCTAACTTTATTCAATCTAAGGTTGTTTTTTTTTTAATGAATAAGTAAAATATTGACTCAATGGTATTATGAATGTTAGGATATTTGAACATAATCTTTATAAAAACTATGCAATTCAAATTAGTCAGTAACATTTATTGAAAGTCAGTGAGCTTGAAACCACAAAGTTTTAAGAAGTGTGAGATACTAAGCACATAGATTTTACAATATAATCAAGAGCAGACAATGGAAAGAAAATTCAAAGACCTGTTCTAGACAATCATGAAGGACACAAATCCAGTGACATAATCCAGTTCTAACTTTCTAGTCAGGGCATGACAAAATCCCAACCTCTGTTTTAAATGTCAGTTATAGAAATATGTCTTGATATTATTTTTGCTCCTTCAAAACTTTTAACGTGGCATATGGCAGTACAAGGACTAAATGGAAAATTAAGAGAAATGGAATATAGTCTTGGTTCTTCCACTCATTAATTTGTAACTTTATGACTTGAAGTCTCTATAAAATAATGAGACTCTTATAAGTGCCATAACCACTTTATACCACCCTTTTTGGTTTTTATTTCTTTTAAATTCAGGAGGTATATATGTATGTTTGCTTCATGGATATGTTGTGTAGTGGTGGGAATTGGGTCTCAGGTGGCCCATTCTCTGGACAGTGAACATTGTGCCCCAGAGGTAGTTTCGGACCCCTAGGTCGCCTTCCCCCACCCCCTAATAATAATAATAGGAATAAAAAATATATCACCTTTTTTGAAAGAGATTGAATTAAATAAAATAACACATATAAAGAGCATTACTACAAAATTTGTTATCCTATAGGTAGTCAATAGATATTATTATACTTTCCTTTAAAGTCACTTCTAGCTCTAAAAAAAATCTATAAACTTCCATTTCCCCACAGGTGTTAAGTATTGCTTTACTGATAAGATTATTAGTAATTTTTATTTTTCAGATCTCCTACAATCTGAAAGTATTAACTATTGGATTTAAAAATAATTGATTGAACACAGACACCATAAAGAAAAGTATTTTTCAAACTGAGAGAAAATATTTGCAAGACATATAGCTGACAAAGATTTAGTAATTATGTGTGTGTGTGTGTGTGTGTGTGTGTGTGTGTGTATACACACACACATGTATGTATATATTAGCCTATATTTAGAAAGAGAGAATGAGAGTGATTACCAAGAACTCAATCTAAAAAAATAATTGGTAAAAGACTTAAACAAGGACATCATGGAAAATTAACCAAGGAGTAAGTAAACATATGTCCATCCTCATTATTACTCAGGAAAAATCAAATTACATTCATATCAGAAACTATTTCATACAACTACATTGGCAAAAAAAGTTTCAATTTGACAATGTAAAGTATAGGGGAAAATATAGAGTCACTGGAACACCTTTTTTTATTTCAGTAGCTTTAGGGGGTACAAATAGTTTTTGGTGACATTAGCTGCATTGTATAGTGGCAAACAAGTCTGAGCTTTAAGTGTACCAACCTCTCCTACCTGTACACATTGTACTCAATAGGTGATATTTTATCCTTCTATCCCTTCCCACTCTCACTCTCCCTCCTAAGTCTTTAATATCCATTATAGCTTTCTATGTGACTGCAGATCCTCAGCTTAGCTCCCATTTATAAATGAGAACATTTAGTGTTTGGATTTCTGTTTCTGGTTTGTTCACTTAGATAGTGCTTTCCAATTCTATCCAAGTTGCTGCAAAAGACATTATTTCATTCTTTTATTATTACTGAATAATATTCCATGGATTATTATTATCCATGGGATCAAGTTTTATCTTTTCTGCATGTAACTATCCAATTTTTCCAGCACCATTTGTTAAATAGGGTATACTTTCCCCAGCATAAGGTTTTGTCTGTTTTGCCAAAGATCAGTTGGTTTTAACTATTTGGATTTATTCCTGGATTATCTTCACTGTTCCATTGGTCTATGTATCTGCTTTTGTACCAGCACCATGCTATTTTGGTTACTACAGTCTTATAGTATAATTTTGAAGTCAGGTAATGTGACGCCTCCAGCTTTGTTCTTTTTGCTTAGTATTGGTTTGGCTATTCTGGTTCTTTTTTGGTTCCATACGAATTTTAGGGTTTTTTCTAATTCTGTGAAAAGTGACTTTGGTAGTTTCATAGAGATTGCATTGAATCTATAGTTAACTTTGGGTAATATGGTCATTTTAATAATGTTGATTTTTCCAATCCATGAGTATAACATGTTTTTTCCATTTGTTTGTGTCCTTTGTAATTTCTTTCATCAGTGTTTTGTAGTTTTCTTGGTAGAGATCTTTCAATTCCTTTGTTAAATATATTCCTAGATATTTTAGCTTTTTGGCTGCTATTGTAAATAGAATTGAGTTCTTGATTTGAATCTCATTTTGGTCACTTTTGGTGTTTAGCAGTGCAACTGATTTTTGTGTGTTGGTTTTGTGTCCTGATCCCTCATGAGTTCACTTATCAAGCCCAGGAGTCTTTGGAGGATTTTCTAGGTAGAAGATCATACCAGCAGTATACAGAGATAGTTTGATTTATTTTTTTCTAACCTGGATACTCTATTTCTTTCTCTTGCCTAATTATTATGGCAAGGACTTCCAGTACTATGTTGAGTAGGAAAGTTAACCCTGGGCGTTCTTGCCTTGTTCTAGTTCTGAGGGGGAATGTGTTCAACTTTTCTCCACTCAGGATGACGTTGGCTGTTGTTTTGTCATAAATGGCTTTCATTATTTCTAGGAATGTTCTTCTATGCCTATTTTGCTAAGGGTTTTATAATGGATTTTATCAAATACTTTTTCTGCATCTATTGAAATGATATGATTTTTGTTTTTAATTCTGTTTATGTGGTGGATCATGTTTGTTGACTTGTGTATGTTCAACTATCCTTGCATCCCTGGGATAAAACCAACTTGACCATGGTAGGTTTTTTTTTTTTTAAGTGCCATTGATTTTGATTTGCTAGTATTTACTTTTCAGGATTTTTACATCTCTGTTCATCAGAGATAGTGTTCTGTAGTTTTCTTTTTTAGTTGTGTCTTTTCCAGGCTTTGGTATTAGGGTGATGCTGTCTTCATAGAATGAGTTAGGGAGAATTCCCTCCTTTTCAGTCTTCTAGAATAGCTTTCATAGGATTGGTACCAGTTCTTCATTAAAAGTCTGGTACAATTCAGCTGAGAGTCCATCAAGTACTGGATTTTTTGGAGGGGAGGATTTTAATTACTGATTCAATCTCACTACTTTTTATTCAGGGTTTATATTTCTTCCTGATTCAAAGTTGGGAGGAGGTTGTATGTTTCTAAGAATTTATCTGTATCCTATAGATTATCCAGTTATTTCTGAATAGAGGTGTTCATAATAATGTCAGGTGATCTTTTGTATTTCAATGGTATTTGTTGTAATGTCTCCATTTTTAATTTCTGAATGAGCTAATTTGAATCTTCCCTCTTCATTTCTTAATTAATCTAGCTAGAAGTCTATCAAGTTTGTTTATCTTTTCTAAGAACCAACTTTTTGTTTAGTTGATCCTTTGTATTATTATTATTTTTTTTTGGTTCAATTTTATTTAGTTGTGCTCTGATATTTGTTATTTCTTTCCTTCTGTTAGCTATGGGTTTGATTTATCATGGTTTTTTTGGTTCCATTAAGTATGATATTTGTCAGTGTGTGGTCTTCTAGGCTTTTTAATATAAGCCTTAATTGCTATAAATTTTCCTCTAACCACAGCTTTGGCTATGTTTCAGATGGTTAAATAACTTGTGTCTTTGTTTTCATTCATTTCCAGGATTTTTAAATTTTCATCTTGATTTCATGGTTGAACTAAAGATCATTTAAGAGCAGAGTGTTTAATTTCCATATATTTGTTTGGTTTTCTGAGTTTTCTTGGAGTTAATTTTTAGTTTTATTCCACTGTGGTTTCAGAAGGTGCTAGATATGTGTTCTTTTTTTTTTTTTTAACTTACTGAGACTTGATTGGTGACTTATTATATGATCTGTCTTGGAGAATGTTCCATGTGCTGATGAGAAAACAGTATATTCTCTAGTTTTGCAGTGGAATATTCTATACATGTCTGTTAGGTGCATTTGCTCTAGTGTCCAGTTTAACACTGAAGATTTTTTTTACTTTCTGCCTAGATGATCTGTCTCTTGCTGTGAGTGGAGTGTTGAAGTTTCCCACTATTGCTATCTCTTTTCTTAGGTCTAGTAGAATTTGTTTTAAATAGTTTGGAGCGCTTGTGTTAGGTGCATATATATTTTAAATTGTTATACCTTTTTGTTGGATTGATTCCTTTTTCAGTAAATAACCTTCTTTGTCTTTTTTAATTATTAATTTAAAGTTTGTTTTATCTGATATGAGAATGACTACTGCTGTCATTTCTGGTTTCCGTTTGTGTGGAGTTTTTTCCACCCCTTTACCTTGAGTGTATAGTTATCTTTATGTGTTAAGTGGGTCTTTTAAAGGCAACAGATATTTGGGTTATGCTTTTTTATTCATTATGCCAATCTTTGTCTTTTAAGTGAGGGTATTGAGACTATGAATGTTCAGGATTAATGATATGTGCAGTTCATGTTGTTACCTGGTTGCTTTCTAAAAAATCCTTATTGTGTTGGTATTCGATAAGTCCTGTGAGCTTTATGATTTTCAGTGTTTTCTACTGGTGTGTTTTGACTTGTGTTTTAGTATTTATAACTCCTTTGAGTATTTCTTATAGAGCTGGTCTAGTGCTGACAAATTCCCTCAGCATTTGCTTGTCTGAGAAAACTTTATTTCTCCTTCATTTATAAAACTTAGTTTTGTAGGATACAAAATCATTGACCCACTCTTATTCTATTTGAGGAGATTGATGATAAGGCCCCAATTTCTTCTGCCTTGTAGTGTATCTGCTGAGAAATCTGTTGTTAGTCTGATAGGTCTACATTTGTAAGTTATATGATACTGCTGTCTTACTGCTCTAGAATTCTTTTCTTCACGTTAACTTTGCATAACCTGGTGACTACATGCCTTGGGGATGACCTGTTTGCGGTGAATCTTCCAGGAGTTATATGGGTTTCATGTATCTGGATGTTTACATTTCTGGCAGGGTCAGGGAAGTTTTCCACAATTATTTCTTCAAATAGGTTTTCCAAAACTGCTGCTTTCTCTTCTTCTTCAGGAACACATATAATTCTTAGGTTTGGACGTTTTACATAATCCTACATTTCCTGGCGATTGTTTCATTATCTTGATTCTTTTTTCTTTATTGTTGTCTTATTGGGCTAATTAAAAATTCTTGTTCTAAGATTCTTTCTTCTAGTTGTTCTAGTCTATTCTTAAAACTTTCCACAGCATTTTGTACTTCCCTAAATAAGACTTTCATTTCCAGAAGTTCAGTTTTTTTTTTTAATGTGTCTATCTCTTTGGATAAATTTTTCATTTATGTCTTGAATGATTTTTTTTTTAATTTCTTTATACTGGCTTTCCTTTTTCCCCCAGATTTCATTTAGCAATTTTATAATCAATCTATTGAATTGTATCTCTGGAATTTAAAAAAATTTATTTTGGTAAAAGTCCATTGTGAGAAGTTAGTGTGGTCTTTTGGTGTGTTGAAGATCTCGTGTGTGTATGTCTGTGTGTGCACACACGCACATATATATGCACATACACACATATTCATATATATATGAATATGTGTATATATATTCAGAGTTATTTGTCTGGTTCTTTCTCTTTTGGATAGACTATTTCTACTTATATGAGGTTGGCAGAGGGCTGATGTAAGCACTATAGAGTGCCCTTGGTTATATATAGCCTTGGTATGGTGAGTTTCTCAATTGCCAGCTGTGGCAGTACAGTGTTGGGTACCTATACAAGCTCAAGGTGTCCTGTATGGTTGAGGTGGCTTAGATAATGGTGTTAGCTACAGTTTGGGATCAGACTTTCCAAAAGCTGAGGTATTGAATTTAATGGGTTCTGCCTATTGACCTCTGGCCAGGACTTGGCCTTTGTGGGAGAGAGTTAGCTGCAATGGTGGCTATGGGCTTTCTTCTTGGTCCCATAGGAAGTGAACAGCTGACTTAGGCAACAGGTGGGGAACTGAGGGCTACCAAATTTCTCTGACCATTTTGAGTCTTTGAGAGAGGTAGATGGGAAGGGCGGAAGGACTCAAGCTCTCAACCAGTATCCACTATTGCTACCTTAGGGATTAGGAAAGAGTCCCCAGTTATTGGGGGAACACTGCTGTGTTGTGCAGAGGCTATACAAAAGAGTTTACTTGGGGAATGAAAGGCTGCTAGGGCAAGGAGTATCAACCAGCCCCTCTCTCCTCCCCCAGCCTTAGCCTCAGGCAGTCTTCCTTCAGAACAAAACAGTGCTTCATCCCCAGGTGTTCTAATTGAAGCCTGTCCCATCTAAGAACTGTATGCTGCAATGTAATTTGCCCTTGGGGCCAGTCCCCACTTGAATTTCAAAAATTTTATTTTGGTAAAAGTCCAGCAGGGCTTGGTGGCTCAGCCTGTAATCCTGCGCCTTTGGGAGGCTGAGGTGAGTGGATTCCCTGAGCCCGCGGGTTCGAGACCCGCCTGGGCAGCGAGACCTCATCTCTACAATAAATCAAAAAATCAGCTGGGTGTGGTAGCACATGCCTGTAATTTCGGCTACTTGGAAAGGTTGAGGCGGAAGGATCACCGGAGCCCAGCAGGTCGAGGCTGTGGTGGCTGGGAGCGGCCACTGCACTCCAGTCTGGGTGACAGAGTGAGACTCCAACTCAAAAAAAAAAACAACAAAACTTCAACACCAAGGAAAATGCGCAAAAACATCTTGAATATGATGTGGCCTTCCTTTATTCACCCTGAGTGAAACCATTTGAACTAAGCATTGTCTTTCATTCATAAAGCAGAATTCATTGTATTACCTTGTGTTTTTAATCTATAAACCTCATCCTATGGAAAGCACCTCTGAGACTCAAGATATATTTAATGACATCTCTCAGAACTGTGTATGGTTCTAGAAATACAGAATCAAATAGGAAGTAACCCCTGACTTTGAGCAACTCACAGTCTAATAGGCTAATTGGACAATTCAGACATTTACTCAGGAAATATTAAGTGCTTATGAGATTAAGAGACATTACTAGACTGTCAGTCTTCAGTGCTAATCAAAACAGATTTGTGCACTTACGGATTTCACAATCCACTGAAGG
>NW_007248628.1:28814-91979 GCF_000164805.1 Carlito syrichta | reverse complement strand
GGCTCCAGTGCCCGGGAAGCGGCCACTGCACTCCAGTCCGGGCGACCGAGTGAGACTCCAACTCAAAAAAAAAAAAAAAAAAAAGTCCATTGAGACAAATTAGTGTGGTCATTTGAAGGTGTTGAAGATCTCATATATGGTGTGTGTGTGTGTGTGTGTGTGTGTGTGTGTGTGTGTGTGTGTGTGTGTGTGTGTGTGTAGAAAATTACTGCTGGCAGCAAGAGTTGAGTTCCCAGGGAATGGCTGCTGGAGCCACTGAAGGCTTTTATTCCTGTACCATTTCACGTGAGTTTTGACAGAGCAAGGCTGTGGGTAAGGCAATTTCCCACGAGGGACAGGAGTCCCACAAAGCTCAGGAGGCCTTTATACTCTGTGGCAGAATCACAGAACTCGTGAATTCCCCTCCCTTACCTCCCCCACTGCATCCAAAGGCTGCTCATGGTTTGTAGGATAATTTAGGCAAGTCTGGCTAGTTCCAGTCTAGTCTGATCAATTTTTCTCTTCTTTGTGCCCTGTGGATCTTATTGTTTCTCTGATGAGTCATGGAGTATGCTGCTGGTCTCCTTTCTCCGAGTGCTCAGGAATTCTCTCTAGGCTAGAACACTTTTATAGTGTACCTGTAGAATGACAAATTGATTCAACAATATTGGGAAAATTGGCATTTTCTAGTACATTTAAACATACACATACCCTATGATCCATAAAGTCCACTTTTTAGCTTTTATCTATATCAGTCAACATGAATAATATTAGTTATGGCAAACAACACTCATATCTCAATGTGTTACTGAAACAAAGTTTTATTTGTTGCTCATATCACATACTGACCTTAGTCAATATGGCAAGAGTTCTACTCCACATAATTAAACTGGTAGTTCTTCTGAATTCTAGATTCTTAAGTCCTCCATTAGACTAACTTCAACTGGTTAGGAGACAAGCACAGAGAATAAATGAGTAGTAGATTTTATGGAATAGTCCTGGAAATGTTAAACACGACCCCTTTCTACATTCTATCAGCCTAAACTCAGTTTCATGGCTTGACCTAACTGTAAGGGATGTTGAGTAATATAGTGTAGTTTTGTGGAGAGAAAAAAAAGGAACACATGGATACTGATGAGCACTAGCAATCTCTGTCTCAATTATTTCTTTTGGTCACCAAATACCTCTTTTCTCCCTTATTGCTATAGAATGCATCACCCTCTTCCCAAGAAAGACCAATCCATCTAAACACTTTATCAGCTTAATGTCTAGGATCTCTGAGTTATATGCAGTCTTCTCCAGATATGGTTTTTCATATTCCAGCCACCTTTGAATTTAAAAGATAATCCATCAACTTTCTCCAAAACTCCCCACTTATAAATGCGCAACAAGACAAGATAATTGTAAGCAATTATGCCAGTTAAGAAAGAGGAAGAAATGGAGACACCCAGCATTCACTGACTCAGAGCAAGAACCCTTAACAAAAATTGACAAACACCTTATCCTGGGAGTATAAAGTGCTCCTTGAGTTGATTCTGATGATACTGGGAAAAACTCCTTAGTCTAATGCTGTCTTACCTCCACACTCTAGAATTTTACTGTGTATTTCTAACCCTTCTTGGCCAAATCTCAAATGAATGTTGAATTGTTTTTGAGGCTGAGACCCTTTTGCAAGCAACCTGCTGCTGAAGTTAGCTTGGGAGGTGTGTTGGTTTACCAGGGCTACCATAAAAAGATATCATAGACTTGGTGGCTTAACCAACAGAAATTTATTTTCCTATAGTTCTGGAGCTAGAAGTCCAAGATCAAGACGTCAGCAGGTTTGGTTTCTTCTGAGCTTTGTGGATAGCTACTAAAGCCTTCATTTTAATCTAGTCACCCTTTGAAACCTATCTCTAAATATAATCACATTGTGATGTACTGTTCGATTTTCAACATACAAATATCAGGAGGGCACAATTCAGCCCATAACAGGAGTCCAAAAGTTGTTTTGCAATTGGAATATCCAATATTAATAGTAGTTTCTTTGGAAGCGAAACTCCCTCAAAAATATTAGTAGGATTATGATCTATTTGTCTTGGTTTAATTTCCTGTGTCAGTGGCCACATCCAAACTTCTTCCCCAAAACTCTAAGACCTGCTTTATTTATTTGCTTACCATTCAGTGCCACCTTATTAAACTAATAGGTGACCATATAATGACACGAGGACTGTAGGCTTAGAAGAAAACCACTCTTAATTTGAATTTTGCCACACATCTAACTGAATTTATTAAACCAAAAAAAAAAAAAAAAAATTCTTACTGACCCTTTGCCATGCACAGCTTCTTAAAATTTTTCTTTCTTACTTGATGTTCTCTAAAATCAATCGACACACTCTCTCTTGTGGCACCCCAAATTTCTAGACTGATTCTACTTTCTTTCCTTTCCCCTTATATCTCTTTCTTATAATACCTTCCCAATGGCAGCTAGTTGTAGCAAACACACACTATGAACATTCTCTTTTCCAGTTTTTTTCCTCTTGAGCTTAAAGCTTGGTAGTTGAAAGATCTGCCTTCCACGTTGTCACTGGCAACAGTCTTACAAAATTTTTGCAATGCTATTACAGGGATCTCAAACCTTTAAGTCTTTGATATCTGATCTCTTGCCATTACTGACTGCTAATACAATGCCACTTATAAGTATTTCTGGCTAGGAAATAATAAAAAGAATGAGTATGAGATTTCTGGGAATAAGCCAGGAAGTGACACTCATTGCTTCTGTTCATGTTGCATTGACCACAGGTGCTCAATAGGTCATCTAATTGCAGAAGAACCTGTGAAATGCAGTGTTGGTGTATGGATGCAGAGGAGAGAAGAACATAGATATGGGTGAGCATAGGCAATTCTCTAACACAAGACCTTAGATAATCTTCTGCGTATTTGTTAGTTGTAGAAAAAAAAGCTGAAATGTACATTAACACTAGGATGGACACATATATACATGCACACATAGAATCTGGCTATATATACTTAAGTAAAAAAACATGTAACACTAAATAAAATATTAATATGGTTAATTTTTTAATTATACAAGTATACATTATAAAATTATCCAAAAATTCAAAGATTTGGCAGATTGATATTTCTGGCATAGTCCTACTCTAATATTCCACTATCCATTGGTATAATTCATTCACACGTACCCAGTGAGTACCTCTTGTATCTCAAGTCCTGAGCTCTTTACTGTATAATACCCTAGAAAAGAAGCCCCATCACCATTAACAAAAGCCATTCCTTTGTCCAAAAAAAAAAAAAGCATTGGCTGGGAGTGGTGGCTCATGCCTGTAATCCTAGCACTTTGGGAGATTGAGGCAGGAGAACTACTTGAGTCCAGGAGTTTGAGACCAGCATAGATAACATAACAAGACCTCATTTCTAGAAAAACAACAAAAAAAAAAAACACTTTAAATTACCCAGGTGTGGTGCCACACACCTGTAGTCCTAGCTACTTGGAAGGCTGAGGCAGAAAGATCACCTGAGCCCACGAGGTCAAGGCTCTGGTAAGCCTTGTATGTGCCACTGCACTCCAACCTGGGGAACAGAGTAAGACCTCAACTAAAAAAAAAAAAAAATGTCTAAAAGGAAAAATTTCGAATAGTTGAACAACCCACTATTTCAGAAATAAAATGATCAAAACAAGCAAAACAATTTTTTTCAGATTTTCATTTTTAGACCACTGTGTGTTTCCACAAATATGGAAGTGTTCATATTAAAGCAAAAAAGTAAGAGATATGCCCTCAACTTTTATGCATGCTATCTCATAAAGTCATAGGATTATGTTAAATTTGGGAGGAGACCATAAAGACAATGTCGGCAAATCCTCATTTTATACATAAAAAAACAGAAACATACATAAATAGAATTTCCTAAAGCAGAGATTGTCAAAGCCAAGACTAGAACCTCTTCAAAAAATAAGAAATGTTAAATGGGGTACTATCTCAAAAGATGTCAATGTACTTAGGTGATAGCAACAAAACAAGGGAAATTATAGGATTAATAAATTTATGAAGTATGATAGAAGGATTATTTTATATAATTACTCACAAAGATTTTTCCATATGCAGGAAATATGTTTATATTATCTACAAAGAAAATAATAGTCTTTTCCTTTTTTTCCCTTCAGTATTTAGATCTATGGGTTTTGTTTATATGATTCCTAATTTGCTTTCGATTTATATCACTGTCTTGCTCCAACTACAAATTGAATGCTATTAAATTTTAGTACTACTGATAGCTCATCATTGACAGATTTTCAATTCAAAATTTTTAAAGGAAGTAATAGCAATATTTTCTTTTATTATGAAATAAATACCATTACAAAATATTGCATAAGCGCATCCTTTTTAACAATACTGGAATTAATATGTCCCTCTTCTATGCTCCTATAACATTTTATGTATACTCATCTCTCTGCCAAGATTTTAAACTTTTTAAACAGGTGCCCATTTTTTTTTTAGTACAACATTTTGCACAGAGTAAAAGTCCTCTAAGTGTTTTCAGAATAAATGAATTTTACAAATATACAATCTCTTTGTCTCTCTATCTCTGCCTCTCTGTCTCTCTCTCTCTCTCTCTCTCTCTCTCTCACACACACACACACACACACACACACACACACACACACACACACACACAAACGGTTACATCGGCTGACTCTTTAACCTTTATGTTCCTGTGTTTGACTTTGGGAACATAGATGTAGCCTGAATTGCCTTTTGGTGACAAATATTAGAAAACCCAGATATTTATTATATTATTGAAATTTTTTATAACTAGGACCACAATATGATATAAGGGGTGGGGACTCCATAAATTATGCATAATAATTTGAAAGCAAACTACCACAGCTTGGTCAAATCACACCAAGTCTTATGAGGTTGACATGGAAAGGACAGAATGACTGCAAAAGTTGCTAGTTTCATATACTCTTCTCTAAGACAGGAAGGGGGAATGAGGGAAGTTATTCCAGGAATGTCAGACTACTGACAGCATCAGTAGGAGCGTATCCTGGGAACAGCTCATGAGAGAAGAGCATGATGTTAGGTCAGAAAAGACAAGGCAAAAATCCTGAGTGAAAGTATGGTGTACAGAGTAGACATGTGACCTCCAGATTGCAGATCTCCCATGAGCTCTGTTCTTTGGGGAAGTTACTTAATTTCTCTGTCGCATAATTTGCTAATATGTAAATTGAGGACTTTTTGATAATAATTAGTTAATAGATCCAAGTATTTAGACAATAGCAGGCACCTGGCAAGCATTTGGTAAATGTAAGCCACTGGTTTATTATCGTCATTTACTGTATTGTTACCTCAGATATCACAGGCCCACAAGTTAGGGGTTAATCCAGGAGCTGGGAAACAACATGGTTAGTTGAATATCTGGCTCCTGAAGGGAACTGAGGTGGATGATGTCGGAGGATGGGTTACACATGGAAAGGATGGTCATTGGACAAGACATTCCAGGCAGGAAGGAAGGTTTTCATTGTTGCTGTGCCATTTTGTACTTGTGACTTTTTAACTTATCCTTGGGCTGGGAACCATAAGTAAGCTCCTATCAGTTAGGGGGTTATTACTCAAGCGTCATTGCATTTTCTTGCTGACACTGCCATTAGGCTTTCTAATAGTCAAGCCTGCATTTTTCTGTTGATACATCTTTCTGTTGGCCAAATCAATGTCTCCTGCAGTGTCTGAATAACTTTCTTTTATGGAATGACTGAGAAAGATGCCATTTTGCTTTTCAGTGATTAAATGCTTTCAAAAGGAAATTGTTTTATTACTTCCTTTTTAAAGGTTTTAATCATAGAAAGAATATTTGCATTTTCTTTAGGTGAACCATTGAAAATGACACTGTGTATTATGGGCACACAATTCATTAAATGGGAAATCCAGAGGGTGATATTTACCATGATATAGCTATGAATTTAGGTAATTCCTATTCATTAAACTTAAAAATGTATAATCAATAGTAATACCCAAAAGGGTCATTTTGAAATTAAAGTAAAATCAAGATTTATTTGATTTCCTTTGTTAACTACATTACTACCACTTATTCTTGCATGAGTAACTGGCCTTGTTTCTTAGTGCTAATAATAAATGACCTATACCAGAAGAAGAACTTTCTTTTTGTAGGGCAAAGTTCTGAAAAGTTATCCAAAATGAAAATTTTATCATATTAGCTTTAAAAATAAGAGGCATATTATAGAAACAGTATATCGTAAATGTATTTAACATATAATGTTATAATCATATTATTAACTCAAATCTATTAATATAAGCAGTTGAGGTTATTGTTTTATTAACAGAGAGATAGCTTATGTATAATAATATAGTCAAATCAAAACAACCAAATTCCCAATATCTTAGCAGTATACCTATAACTTTTGCTATAATCAGTCTAATTTGTATAATTTCATAAATTATGTTAGCTTTTAATACAATGTGTTCTTATTTAAACAAGATAATCAGATTTTTTTGTTAAAAGACAAAAGTAGAAAGAGAAAAGCTTCCCTGACAGAATTTGCCCACATGGGACTTTCCTTGTCACTGTCCCATGTAAGTTTGCAGTACACAAAGGAGCATCTTGAGATGTAAAGTCACACCTGCAGTAAGAGGTAAAAGTCATTTTAGTATCAAGGACAGAGTTAACATTTTTATGTCCTGGATTCACATACTACTTGTGTGAATGTGGCTATTGATATTCATCACTTTAAGTTCCAATTTTACAATATTCTTAGCCTATAAAATAAGGATATTACCTACCTTATGGGGTTATATTTTTGAGACTGAAATGAGGTGATTCAGATAAAACTATCAACAAAGTATGTACTAGCACATAGTAGGTAAGTATGCTCTAAGATGTATCACTGCTATCATTGTTATTTTTATCTTTTTAGCAGTACTAGGAAAAGATGGATAAAAACCTAGGAGTAGGAGAGAAAAAAAAGGATTAAAGATCTGTGAATGTGATGACCACGTATGTACCTAACCCTGAATTGTACCCCACATTTTAAAAATAAAATAAAACAATTTTAAAAAAAGATCTGTGAATATTGAGCCCTTGTTTTCCTGACCGTCTCTCTTGAGGACTAAAATGAGGATGTTAATGTCAGTTATCACACAGTGTTTCTCTGCCTCTGCTTTTTGAATACCCTAAATTGTTGACGTCAGTTCCTCCTCTAATGCTTCTGGGAATGCCATGGAGATGTCTCACTGGTTTCCACTGGCGAATTCCCAGTTAACAACGTGATGTTGGTAATTTCCCCTTCTGTGGCATCCCTGAGGTGTCTGTTGTGGCTGTGTCAGGAGCTGTGCTTCCAATACCCTTTGATGGGATCACAACTGAACCTCCCCAAAGTGCTGCCACTATTCAAAAGCCCTGCCAATATCAGAGCTTGCCTGCCAAGGCCTACTAATGTCTGCACTGAGGATGCAAAGCCCACAGTCAAGAGTGCTGATGCATCCAGGACACAGTCCAAAGTCACAGAGGAACAGCACCGTGCCACAGACTGGTTCTTTTTTTTTTTTTTTCTTTTTTTTGAGTTGGAGTCTCACTCTGTCACCCAGGCTGGAATGCAATGGCACACTCAAGGCCACCGCAGCCTCTAACTTCCGGGCTCAGGAGATCCTTCTGCCTCAGCCTTCCAAGTAGCTGGAACTATAGGCGTGCCATCATGACCAGCTAATTTTTTGATTTACTGTAGAGAGGAAGTCTTTCTAAGTTGCTCAGACTAGTCTAGAACCCTTAGGCAATCTTCTTCCCTCAGCCTTCCAAAGTGCTGAGATTACAGGCATGAGCCACCATGCTCAGCAAGACTGGTTCATAATTTTGCCTGGCTTCCGACAAATATTTGAATTCCCCAAACATTTGAGTGACTCCTACGGGTAAGGCATTTTCTTGATTTTGTTTCTTTTTTACTACAGAATGCTAGAGTGGTGATTTTTTTTACTTCATAGTTACCAGTAGGCTGATGACTACAAGATGATACGTTAGGTGTTTTTAAAAGTACATAAAATGTGATAGTCCTCTCTTTACTTCAAGGTAACAATAATATAGTTATGTAGTTGCTGTAAGATAATTGCAAAAGAGAACAACTATAGGAGTGATGATATTGAAAACAAATAAAAAGAATTCTTGAAGAGGGAGAAATGAGAAAGGAGTTGTAAATAAGCATTTTTTATTGATTGATTCATCTTCAAGAAAATAAACAAAACACTCTATAAGTAATTCTCTTGCCTAGCAGAGATTTTAATAAGTAAAATGAAAGTAAGAGTCAATAGTCAAGAAGCAAATAGTATCATTAGTTTATAAATTTGCCTTTAGTCCAACTCTTGTATTATGGACCTCAGTGGTACTTTTTAGTCCTGTTTAAATAGGAAGTCCTTTGCTATGACTTCAGGAATTGAAAATTGCATGAGTTTTACTAATGCATTTCTGCTTCTTTGGTCAACAACAACTCTTCTGTTTCAGTACTCTGCTTCTTCACTCCATCTACGAATCCATTAACCTCCACAACTATGAGTACTCTTTGTCCTCCTGTGCTAGAGAATCAGGAGTTTCTCCTGCTATCTAAGGTTAATTAATCCCTGCACCTGTGCTCTAGTTTTTTGTTTGTTTGTTTGTTTTCCTTTTTTAAGCAGAATTATCTACCTCTCTCTTATATTCTCAAGCAGTTTTTCTCCATGGGTTATATAAAGATATCAAGTCTTTGTTCCTTTGAACATATTCCAAATTTTAAATCCTCTGAGTCTGTGTCTATCTTCCCTTCCTAGCCAAGTTCTTGGAAATAATTTTGTGAACTCTCTTCTTCCATCTGCTCATCTCCCTCTCACTCTTCAGCCCCATATAATCTGGCTTCTGCTCCCCAAAGGGAGAGCAAAAACAACAATAATAAAATGACTCCCAAATCCAGTGGCTACTTTTTGGGTTTTACTTAACATTTCTGCACTTTTTAACTGAATGTCTCTTGTGCGTGTGCTGGCTCTCGTATTTCATTTGCCTTTTCAGTCTAGGTGATCCATCTCATTACCTTTGTAAGTTCTTCTAGTTTTGTCCATCTCTTAAAGTTGTCCCATCAGTTCATACCACAGTCCTCTTTCTAAAATGCAAATCTAATGCAACTCTTTTGTTTTAAATTAAAGTTGTCTCCCCCTTCCTACAAGACTTAATTTCTTAGTGTTATGTTCTACTCTATAAAACTAAGTCTCCATTTTCTGTCAGACCCATATGCAGCTTCCCAAAATGCTAGAACTTTTAATGTTGTGTATGTGCATATGCTTGTTCTTGTGCCGGATGTACTCCTGAGATAGGCCTAGCACATTTGCTTTTGGTCAGCAACTAGCCAATAAGCACCTATCATATATACAAAAACCTATGCTGTGCTTCATAGTGCAGTGAGGATGGCTGTGTGTCCTACATTTAATACTAGTCATTTCACAGCCTCAGTAAGGGACATTTTTTACGTGCTGTCACATCTGACTTTATTAGCCATTCCCTTTAAAACTTTTTGATGGTTTCCCATTATGTTCCACTTCTAATACCTTTCACAAGGTTGTCATAAACCACATAACTTCCTCTGCCCTTTCTGCCTTTTGAGGTTTTCATTCCACACCTGCCCTTAACACACATCCCAAAAAGTCAAGAAATATGCTTTCTTCATCCTTTAAGTCCATCAGTTGACAGTCTATGAAAGTATATCCATTCTATAGTCTTTTCAAATTAAATAATAAGAACTACCTGATGCTGCAATATATCAAAGAGTACAAGGAACTTTTATGTCTGAACTTTTTGAACTGCATTCAATTATATATTTATTACTCAAATCTTTGCTCCCCAAACCAGAGGCACACATATCTAACACGGCTATTTTAAAACTGGGATATATAAATTCTAAATTGTTTTTAGATCATTTCTTGTCTTATTTTATCTATCCATTGAGTGCCTATCTCCATCATCTTTGTCACAATCACCTGCCCCTTTCTTGAAGTTTTCTTCTTTGTCATCTGACTTCCCCTCAATTTTCCAGACTTACCTTCTTACTCTCCTTTGCAAGTCTTTGCTCATAAGCCTTTTAAATTGCTGCTTTCAGGTAAATAAGTCTCAGTGTTCAGTCTTTGCTTGTCTAGGCCCTCTTTATCCCTCTCTGAAAATCTCATTCAAAGTATAACTTCAGTTATCACCCAACTAGTAATGAACCCCAGATTTATATCTGCAGCTCAGCTCTTCATCTTATGCTCCGAATTTATACCATCTTATTTAATATACATCCCTGAACACACCATTAGCACCTTACATTTAACACAGATAGAAAAAAGTCTATATATTCATAAGTCTAAATGTGTGTATTTCTGAAGCTTAACTAAGAAATAATCATTATCATATGTTTCTCCATGTTTCACCATCCAATCAATTGTCAAAACTTTTTTATTTTTCTTTCTGGAAATATTTCTCCAATTTTATTCTCAATCAATTTCTACTGCTATAACTCTGCTTCAGTAATTTCATACTCACCACCCCCCAATCCACCTTCCTTTCTTCGATCAGTGTTACATATCTCAGTGAGGGGTTTATGAAGTGCAAGATCTATGACCTATTGATCATAGCTTTTCCTAGGACAGAGCCTGGAACATAGAATTAGTACAGTATGAAGGCTTGGTCATTCATTTATTCAACTACAATGTTGCAAATGCCTGCTATGTTCTAGGCACTATTCTAGATGTTCAGGATATATTAGTGAACAAAACTTAGAAAGATACCATCTCTCTGAAGCTCATATTTTGGCAGGGCACAACAAACAACAATTAATCGAGTAAATAAGTAAATGATTAGCATGTTAGCAAATGATATGTGACACACAAAAAAAGAAAAAGATGATCAGATTAATGGCAATGAGGAAAACCAGGAAAGGGCAAGTTGTAAATTAAATAAGGTGGCTAAGATAAACCTTATTGAGATGAAATTTAGTGAAAATCTGAAAGAGACCAGAAAGTCACACATGCATTTTTTAGGAGTAAAACATGTCAAGCAGGAAGAAACAGCTGATGCTAAAGTCCTAAAATGAGAACATGCATAGTGTGTTCAAGAAACAATAAGAAAGCCATGGCTAGAAAGATATTGCAGAGGACGGAATAGGAGGTAAGATCAGAGCTAATAGAGATTTGAGGCCATTATAAGGCTCTTATTCTGGGTAAAATTGTTGAAAAAACTGAACAAGCTAATTGAAAAAGAAGAGGACCCAAAATGCTAAAACTGTTCACTAAGAGAGTGAAATGAAGGTTTTTAACTGCCACCTAGCTCAACGTGCCTAGTAAAAACTCCTAACTTTAAAATATGATTAGATGCCGGGCTCGGTGGCTCAGCCTGTAATCCCCTGCCTTTGGGAGGCTGAGGTGAGTGGATTGCCTGAGCCCGCGGGTTCAAGACCCGCCTGGGCAGCGAGACCTCATCTCTACAATAAATAAAAAAATCAGCTGGGCGTGGTAGCGTATGCCTGTAATTCTGGCTACTTGGAAGGCTGAGGCGGAAGGATCGCCGGAGCCCAGCGGGTCGAGGCTGCGGTGGCCGGAAGCGGCCACTGCACTCCAGTCTGGGCGACCGAGTGAGATTCCAACTCAAAAAAAAAAAAAAAAAAAAAAAAATTATGATTAGATGTTTAATGTTGGATTCCATTATTATGTGTTCTAAATGTAGATTAATAAAATAATTCAATAACCTTTTGACTTTTCCATTTTGGAAGCTGACCTTGAGCATGTTTCTGACACCGCAGCATCCCGACCACAGTTGTGAAAACCTCCTTGAACGACACAAAATATGAAAATATACCTAGTGGTCTGGAAAGGAAGAACAGCACCAAACACTGCTTAAGCTTTATAAGAAGCACAAAGTCCAGCAGAAAACACAATTCTAAAATTGCTGCGGTAAATCAAGTGTGAATGAAGGACTTAGATTCTTAAAA
Source organism: Carlito syrichta (assembly GCF_000164805.1). Lineage (NCBI taxonomy): Eukaryota > Metazoa > Chordata > Mammalia > Primates > Tarsiidae > Carlito > Carlito syrichta. The sequence continues at coordinate 80,011 of NW_007248628.1, read as the reverse complement.
GTGAAGCAACTATTCACGATTAATTAGTAAAAAGGACACTTTATTTTTAAAGCTACCTTTGAAGGCTGATTTTGCTAGGATGTCCTGACACTCTAGCTTCACTTAACTGGTTTAGAGAACTTTGATATTGATGGAAATCTTCAGTTTTGAGGGTGGAGGGAGTTGTGAGCCCTTTACAATTCCATTAGTGACCCGGAATACCTTATTTGGAAAAAGTGGCTTCATCTGACCCCCTTGCAAGGCTTCAGGTGACCTCCTCTGCCTTAGGCATGCATCCAGTGATGTGGTTACAGCATAAGAAAATACATCCACTGATTAAGAAAGCCTATGTACATGTTCTACTTTCTATAATGCAGGCAACCTAAAATTAAATCTGCTATCTGCCCCAGTATATGTCAAGATTTTATTCTGTCAAAACTAAAAAAAAAGTTAGATACATGAATGTTCTTTAATATATCTTTTAAAATTATTATTTTCTGTATCTATTAAAAATAAATCCAAAGATGTATAGTTTGGTTATAACATGTCAGGAGTTTGGAAGTCATCACTTCCATTCTTACAATAAGCAAAAACTATAACAAACTAAAAATCAATGACATTTTTGGACTCAACAGAGATCCATGGTTGCAGAAGAAATACTGACCTCTAAATTTGGAGTGTCAGATGAATCAGAGAATCACCTCCAATATCTGTTTACCTGGAATGGAGGCCACAGGAGCCATACAATAGTAGGAATAGCTAAATGGTAATTTTAAGAAATTGCTGAAGGCTAAGTATAAACTAGCATAAGAATGAGAAATTCCAGGGGCTGCAGTCTTATGAACGACCTCATATTTTTGCATGTTTTACCTCTATAAATCTCAACAGGGTCCTATGTTGAAGAGTTAAGAAAGCCCCTCTCTTCAATCTGGGAGGGAGAGGAAAAGAGTAATCGTTATGAAATTTTCCAGAGTGTTCTCCATAACAAAATCTTACTTTCCAGTGAAAGAGATCTTTCTAAAAACTTATTCCACCTGGAAAAAGATTTCTTTCAAGTCAGCTGCCCTATATCTTTCTTGTCTTGCCCGAGGATGGAAAAGCTATACTATCAGAGCAACAATTGTGAAAGTTACAGTTCAGAGAAACAGACCAACTAACAGAATAATATTCCAGCATTTTGGGAGACCAAGGCGAGGGGATTGCCTGAGCCCATGAGTTTGAGAACAACCTGGGAAACTTGGTAAGACCTCATCTCTATAATAAATTTTAAAAATTCGCTGGGTATGATAGCACATACCTATAGTTCCAGCTACTTGGAAGGTTGAGGTGTAAGAATCTTCTGAGCCCTGCAGGTCGATGCTGGGGTGGCTGTGAGTGTGCTACTGCACTCCAGCCTGAGTGACAGAGTGAGACTCCAACTCAAAAAAAAGACTAATATTTAACAAAAAGACACACAATACTTCCCCTATACCATACCTTAACACTACAGATGGTATAGAGCTCCAATATAAAAAAAGTGGATTACAGCTGATAGAAATTCAAGATTCAGACTTTCTCAGAGAAGGAGTACTTAGGGAAGTCCAAAGTCAAGAAGAGAGACAAAACAAGAACACTAGAGAAATTTTAAATGTCTGCCACTTATAACTATAGTAATCTTTAATACAACCCCAAAACTATTAACCAGATTACCATGAATTCCCACAATAAGTACCTATTTGCTTAGCTCTCCTTACTCAATGAAAAAGTCTAGCTACCAACAAAAATTACAACGCATGCCAAAAGGAAAACAAACTCTGAAGCAACAAAGCAGTTGTCAGGTTGAGACTTAGCTATGACACAGATACTAAAATTATAAGACAGATTTTTAAATAATTGATTGAAATCCTGAGGGCTGTAATGGGAAAAGGTACAGCATGCAAAAACAAATATAAAATGTAAGATGTAAGCATAAGATAGACATTGTAGCAAAGAAGCAAAAAAGAATGCTAAGATCAAAAACAGAAAAAGAAATGAACAATGCTTTTGCTGGAATCACCCGCAGACCGAAGAGATCAGAAGAAAGAATCTGCAAGCTTGAAGATAAGCCTATAGAAGCTTCACAAACAGAAGTGCCAAAGAGTAAAGAGAATGGAAAAAAGCAGATCACCTAAAAATTTTTGGATAACTTAAAAAGGTATAACATATAAGTTGGAGCCGGGCTCAGTGGCTCAGCCTGTAATCCCGTGCCTTTGGGAGGCTGAGGTGAGTGGATTGCCTGAGCCCGCGGGTTCGAGACCCACCTGGGCAGGTGAGACCTCATCTCTACAATAAATCAAAAAATTAGCCGGGCGTGATTGCGTGCGCCTGTAGTTCCACCTACTTGGAAGGCTGAGGCGGAAGGATCACCGGAGCCCAGCAGGTCGAGGCTGTGGAGGCCAGGAGCGGCCACTGCACTCCAGTCTGGGCGACAGTGAGACTCCAACTCAAAAAAAACCCATATAAGTTGGAATACCACAAGGAGAAGAAAAGAGTGGGGGGGGAGGAAGAGGGAAGAGAGAGATGAGGGTGGGGAACAGAATATATATTTGAAGTATTCATGACCAAGACTTTCCAATACTAATAAGAGACTCCAAAGCAAAAGTTATGGAGCTCAGAGAGCACCGACCAAAAACAAATAAGTCAAAAAACATAGAGAAAATCTTGAAAGAAGTCGTAGAGGAAAAAATGCCTTATTTGTAGTCATACAGAGATAAGATTACATTGGACTTCTTCATCAGAGACTGTGCAAACAAGAAGAGAGTAGAAGAAAATATTTAAAATGTTGGAAGAAAGAAAAAGTAACCAAGAATTTTATATCCAGTAAAATTGTCTTCAATAGTGCAGGAGAAGTAACGATGTTCTATGGTAAATAATGACTGAAGGAATTCATTGTTTGAAGGAGTTCTTCAGGTAGAAAGAAAGAAATACCACTCAGAAACTCAGAGCTATATAAAGAAAAAACATTTTTTAAGTATTTGTATTAATTGATTTAAAAGGTAGCTGTTTAAAGCAGTAATAACAACAGTGTACCATGTGGTTATGGAAAAAGTCTAAGTGTATAATTGACAGGATTATCATAAGGGACTAGAGGCAGGAATTGAGAGAATGCGCATTCATAATGCACCTACATGACTCATGAAGGAGTACAATGTTCATTGTAATTGGACTTAGTTTGGTTTAAAAAAGTATAATGGAAACTCTTAAGACAACCAGTACAAAATGTTTAAAAAGCCATCTAATTAATAACCTAAGAGAGGAGGTAAAATCAAGTGTCTATGCCAAAAAATGTTCAGAGAGAAAAAGCAGTAGAAAATTATCTGTGACAGGATTCTCAGTTGCAAACTACAGAAGCTGACTGGGGCTGGTCAAGCAAAAAGGGAGTTCATTGGGTAGAGACCAGGTGAGTGGACTGGAGAACCAGGTTTAAGACAAAACTTCCAAAAATATGCTCAAAACAAGATCACAGGAAAAGCTAATAAAAAAATAAGACTGCTGAGGGCACTCCTGCTAGCAAGCGGTAGATATTACAGCTTTTTAAATCTGTGGCATGGAATCTGAATTGACTGGAACTGCTCCTGGCACTGACTGGAATACCAATTCTACAGCAGAACCCAGATCAAACATCCACCACCCACTCAAGTCATATGTTCCTGAGGTCATCCTTCCTACAAAAATGGTTTTGCCACTGTGAGTCCTTCCTCAATTGTGAACTCATCTGATAAGTGGAGATTTGCACTCATGTCTGGGCCCCAGCCACAAAGAAAGTTGGACATTCAATTTTCTGGCTGCTAACAAAGGAAGGTGAGACTCATAAGGGAAGAACATTTTCAAACATGCAGGAATATATTTAAAAGTTTTAGGGAGCCAGAAAAACTGAAGTCAAGAAATATCTACAGCATTTCAAATTTATATAACTGCCAGAAAGCTAAAACATGGTTGCCCCATTTCTTAAAGGAAGAGAATGTAACAGTCTATGTCCTTACTCAAGTTTGCATAAAGAATAAAAAACTTGTGTATTAATATAAAAATCTGTAGGAGATTTCTGTGTAAAGAAAGACCTTAAGTCTTCTTTAACTAGCATAACTTAAATAAAGGTATAATAGCATGGATAAATGGAAGCATAGCACCCAATTGCCATAGTACAAAAACACAATCAAAAAAATTTTTGTCCAACTTTCCAGCACCACATATTTTATTGCGTGTAAAATCTATATGCATTGAACCTATTACTTGCTTAAAATATTTTAAAGCTGTCAACATTAGCGTTGCTGAATACACAAGAAAAAATTATATATGTGTGTGTATAAATATAATATATAAATATATATTACAAATGAGGACAAAATTCTTAGTCATACATTTCAAACTGCTATTTTTGTTCCTCAAATAGAAATATTTTGGTTTCAAAAATGTCACGCAGACTTCTGTTTTCTGGTTCTGTAAGTAAGGAGCTTGGAAGTTGCCACTTTGTCCTAACAAGCAAAAAACTTAGCAGACTGAAGAATCAACAACTCTCCTCGGATCTATAGAAAGGTGAGAACATGTGGCAAAGCACTATGACCAAGGCTGGAGAGACAGGCAAATACAGGAAGTCACAACTTGCCAGAGCAGAAACTCATAAACAGAAACTACCCTGGGAACCAGTGCCAGGATAGGAAAACCTGAACTATGATTAACAAATTCTTGAACACTCAGTGTGAACAATTCTGAAAGTCAAAAACTCTATGGTTGACCAAGTCATAAAGGAGGCACAACACTTTTGTAAGTTTGACCTCTAGGAACATGACCAGATTCTCACAGAAGAAATTGGAGAAAACTCCTTGCATGCCTCTGACAGGAGGAAAAGAAAAGGGACTATTTGAAATACACAGAGCACTCTGCTCTTCCTACCAAGATCTGCCCTCAGGAGAAACTATTTAATGAAAGCCTAAGCTGTGGGGCTTTATCAGAACCTAATTTACCTGGCGAACAGAAATACTGAACTCCAGCTGGCTCTAGCCCTTCATGTTGGAGAAGAAAAAAACTCCAGCCCACCCTAGATATCCTCTCTCACACAAAAGAGAGCTGGGAAACTGAGAAGCACTTGTGGAGCTCACAGACCAAAAGCATAAGCATATTAAAAAGACTGAAAGCTAATCATGGGATGGTAGAGCATGTCCTCTCACTCTACACTGGATGATCACATTATTAAAGGCCTGTGTACAGCAACAACCTTTACTCGGTACATCATAGCCAACTATCAAGGAAAAAACTACAAGACATACTAAAAGGAGAAAAAATACAATTTGAAGATGCAAAGCAAGCATCATAACAAGACTCAGATATAGCAGAGATATCTGTAGGGCAATACTGAGTGTCACACACTGAGTGACAACATGAGGACTGCCTAAATATGGCTCCAAGCAGGGGATTGCAGCCTGGGGAAGGAATCTGAGGGTGGCCAGCCTGGTTTGTCCCCTTCCCCTCAGGCTCGATGCCTGGGTACATAGGTTATTCTGAGGCCAAGGACGAAGTGCTCTCAGGCCTGCTGATCACATCTTGCAGCTATGCATGTGCTTTTGAGTGCCCTTCCTTGAGTCTGTCAGTCCCCTAGGTTGATTCAGATCAGATTGGGCACACTTGGGTCAATGCCCATGACCTTTGGTTACTTTTAGTTCACCTTTAGTTTTTTATAATACTAAAATATCCACCCCTAGAGAGGAATTGTAGCCATTTTGTATACATGTGATGTATGTACGAGGACTGACGATTAAGTTAGTGAACCTGCCATAGTGTGCTTACATTGGCAACACTGTATACAAACAATTCAGTAAGGTGTCATAACCTTGGTATATCAGTGTCTCACAGCTGTGTTCATGTCAACGTGTGGCAGTGTCTGGCAGAGTGGTGTCCATTATTGTCGTTGCATGTTTTTGTGTGCCATCACAATAATGTCAGAGCTCGAATTAGAGCAACCAACAAACATTAAATTTCTTGTTACACTTAGCAAGAGTGGAAGTAAAATCAGGGACCAGTTAGTCCAAGTTTATGAGGATAATGCCATGATGAAAGTGGCAGTGTGCAAATGAATTTAATGTTTTTCTGAGGGGAGAAAAAGTGTCACTGATGAAGAGAGGTCAGGACAACTAGTAATGAGGATAACTGATGAAAACATTGCAAAGACTCATCAAATTGTGCATCAAAATCATCAGCTGACAGTGAGAAGCACTGCAGATCAACAAAACATTGATAGAGAAACAGGAAAATCTTAACTGAAAATCTTGGCATGGGAAAGGTGTGTGCAAAAATGGTCCCAAAGGAGCACTTGCATCACAACAATGCACCAGCTCACACAGCACCGTCTGTGAGGGAGTTTTTAGCTAGTAAACATAACTATTGAAACACTCTCCGTACAAACCTCATCTGACTCCCAATGACTTTTCCCTTTACCCCAAAATAAAGAAAATATTGAAAGGAAGACATTTTGATGACATTCAGGACATCAAAGGTAATACAATGACAGCTCTGATGGCTATTCCAGAAAAAGAGTTCCAAAATTGCTTTGACAGGTGGGACTAGCTGCTGGTGTCAGTTCATAGTTTTCCAAGGGAGTACTTTGAATGTGACCATAGTGACATTCAGCAGTGAGGTGTGTAGCACTTTTTCTGGAAGGAGTTTGTGAACTTAATTGTCAGACTTCATATAAGCATAATCTCACACTAAACCTATATCCTAGAAACCCTTCCATTTTCCCACTTAATCCTGCACTCTTCCCTATGTAAAATGCTACATAATTTTTGTGCCTTTTACAATTAGGAGCTTTTTGTTGTTTGTTTTCCTGTCCAATTGACTGCTCCTGGACCACCTTCCCTTTATGTAAATTTCTGCATAAAGCTCATGTCTCATCTATTGTCACTGGGTCATTTCTTCAGCCCCTTGGGCACAACGCCTTCCTTTGGGGTCTTCAGGGATCCGGAATTACGTATCAGACCAGGAACTTAAAACAATTATGACTGGAGTGATACAGCAAAATGGTACAATAGGATTTTCAGGGATTGTCCCTTCATAGAAACATCAGTTTGAACAACTACTCAAAAATAACTTCACAAAAACTAAGGAATTCAGGTGAGAAATTATAGTGCCTGGGTATACTATAGAAATAAGTAAAAACATATCAAAAAAGGTAGAAAGAACAGTTTCACATAAACTGCATCATCCCTCCCACAAGCTGAGGCAGCATGGCATGGAGAGAGATACTCTCTGTGTGTGGGAGAAGGAGAGTGAAATGAACAGCTGCCATTGCCTTGGACTTCAGCACCTAGCCCACTCCAGGACTGAGCCACCTCCCAGAGCTTCCACAGATAGAGGCTTCATGCTCACTCCAGCCTTAGGCTACCCCCAAAGATCCAGTCTTTAAAGTAGTCCCTGTTGCCCCAAGATCTAGGCCAGTACCTCTCACAGAGTTTCCAGGCCAGCCATCATGGTCCCAGGCCCAGGTCCACCCCAGCGACCTGAAAGTCTCGTCCCACCCTTGAAGACCTAGGCCACAGACATGTTTTGACCTCAGGTCACTCCCCATAGACCAAAATTCTAGACTTGACCCATGGCCCCATATAGACTCAAGCTCCAGGTTTAACCTCACAGACCAAGGCACCACGCTGGTGCTTGTACACTCAAGTACCAGGCCTAACCACCTGCTGACCCAGGCACCAGGCAAGCCCATCCAAGGACTCAAGCAGTAAGTTAGCCCATCAACCCTGCCAGATGGCCCGCCCTGAATCTCTGGACACGTTGTCTGGTGTAGGGTTTTTATCACTCAAGCTATTTTGTAAATATTGAAAATGGTGCCGCCTTTCTCAATTGCATGGATCCTTGTATCCATGGATCCATGGATACAAGGATCCATGGATACAAGGCCACAAGGATCACAAATAGTAAAGGAAACATGACACCACCAAAGGAACAAAAAAGCACCAGTAACAGATCTCAAATAAATGGAGATTGATCTATGAACCACCTGAAGAAGAATTCAAAATAATCATCTTAAAGAAGTCTAGTGAGCTATAATCGAACGCAATTTGCAACTAAAGAAATTCAGAAAAACAATACATGAATAGAATAAGAAGTTCAACAAAGAGATAGGAACCAAACAGAAATTCTGGAACAGAAGAACATAATGACTTAATTGAATAAAATTTATAAAGGGAGTCAAAAGCAGACTCAATCAAACAAAAGGAGGGAAAAAAAGCCAGTAAGATTAAAAACAAGTCATTTGAAATTACCTAGTCACCGGAACAAAAAGAAAAAGAGTAAGAAAGAGTAAAGAGCACTTTGGGAGATTAAGGTGGGAGGATTGCTTGAGCCTGCAAGTTTGACACCCAGCATAGATAACATAGCAAAGCTTTGTCTCTACAAAAAAAAAAAAAAAGTAAACGTTTGCCTGGCATGGTGGCATGCACTTCTAGTCTTAGCTACCCAGGAGGCTAAGGTGGAAGAATTGCCTTAGCCCAGGTGGTCAAGGCTGCAGTGAGCCATGATCATGCCACATGCCACAGTGGTGGCAGCCTGGTAACAGAGTAAAAACCCCAATTCAAAAAAAAAGAGTGAAGAAAGTCTATAAAACTTGAAGGCTACCATAAAGCAATCCAATTTATGCTTGATATGAATCCCAGAAGGAGAAGAGAAACAGAGAGATGCAGAAAGCATATTTAAAGAAATTATGATAGAAAACTTCCCAAACTTTAGAGTGGAAATGAGTATCTATATGCAAGAGGCCCAAAGAACACCAAATAGATTAAATATAAAGGAATCTTCAACTAGAGACAGCATAATCAAATGCTCAAACATCAAAGACATAGAGATTTTTGAAACCAGAAGAGAAAAAGCAACCTGTTAAATATAAAGGACCCTCTATTTGTGTATATTTATTGGCAAAAAACTTGCAGACCAGAAGTTCATGAGATGATATATTCAAATTGCTGAAATAAAATAAATGGCCAATTGAGAACATTATATATGCAAGACTGTCCTTCAGAAATAAAAGAGAGATAACAAATCACCACACCTCCCCCCAAAAAAACCCCTATGAAAGCTATGGTAGGTTATCACCACTAGACCTGCCTTGTAAGAAATGCCAGAGGAAGTTTTTCAAGTTGAAGTAAAACGATGCTAACAACATAAAAATATATGAAAAGGTAAAACTCACTATAAAGTTAAGAATATAGTCAAAATCAAAATTCTCTAATACTATAATGTTAGTGTAATAATCACTTTTTTTTTTTTTTTTTTGAGTTGAATCTCACTCTGTCGCCCAGACTGGAGTGCAGTGGCTGCTCCCGGCCACCGCAGTCTCGACCTGCTGGGCTCAGGCTATCCTTCCGCCTTAGCCTTCCAAGTAGCCGGAATTACAGGTTTGCACTACCACGCACGGCTGACTTTTTTATTTATTGTAGAGATGAGATCTTGTTGCCCAGGCGGGTCTCGAACCCGCAGGCTCAGACAATCCACTCACCTCAGCCTCCCAAAGGCGCGGGATTACAGGCTAAACCACCGAGCCCGGCTAATAATCACTTTTAAATCTAATGCAAACATTTAAAAACCTATAGAAATAAAAATTATAGTTACAATAATTTGTTAGTGAATGCATGACATAAAAAGATATAAATTTTTGCATCAATAATATAAATATATTAAAAATGTGGGGAAGGGAGAAAATACAGTGTAGAGTTTTTGTATAAGGTCAAAGCTAAGCTGTTAACAACTCAAAATAGATGGTTACAATTATATGTTCAATGTAAGCTTCATGGTAACCAAAAATAAACCTCATAGATACACAAAAGATAAAGTGTCTAAGCATACCACTTCAAAAACTCATTAAAACACAAAGGAAGACAGCAAAAGGAAAGCAGTAGAACAAATGAACTGCAAAAAACATTCAGAAAATAATTAGCAATCTGGCAGTAGAAAAATTTTACCTATCAATAATTACTTTAAATGTCACTGGATTAAATTCTTGAATCAAAAGAAATATAATTTTTTTTAAAAAAGATTCAACAATATGCTGCCTACTAGAGATCCCATCACCCACTCACATGGCATTTCTGGCAACAGTCTGGGAGTGGCTAGTTGCCATGTGTCATCTCTCCAGCTAGACTGTGAGTGGCTGGGGGCCAGGGATCAAGGCTTCCAAGCAGCTGTAACCCTCACAGTGCCTAGCCCAGTTCCTAACACTGTTGACATGTGCACAGTAACAGTGAACTCTAATGTGAACTATATGGACTTTGGGTGATCATGGAACGTCAATGTAAATTCATGAATAATAACAAATATTCCACTCTGGGTGGGGGGTGTTGATAATAGCAGAGGCTACGTATATGTGGGCTCAGGTTTATGCAGAACATCTCTGTTCTTTCCTCTCAATTTTGCGGTGAGTCTAAAACTGCTCAAAAAAATAAAAAGCATCCAAAATTGCAGGCAGTATGAAAGGGGCTTAATTTATAATCAGGGATTATTTTCCAATTTAAAAGAGTCTGTTTCAAAAATGTAAAGTATCAGATTAGCATGAAAGACAAGGTTAATTGAGATATTTTCTGTGTAAGCTGCTAACTGGATATAGAACCTGAAATATGATTAATAATAGATATTTGTCTAAATATATGTTATGATGTCTTTATATAAACAAAATCTAGTAATCCTTCAAATCATTGAAATATGTCACAATATGGCACTTATTCTTATATTTTCTGATGAAAGTACATGAGGAAACAAGGCATAAAATGGAAAGATGGATGAATTCCAAATCAACTGTATTTCTTAAAAACACATCAATGTTTAGAACAGTATGGTTCTTTTTTTTGTTTTTTGGGGTTTTTTTGAGTTGGAGTCTCACTCGGTCGCCCAGACTGGAGTGCAGTGGCCGCTCCTGGCCACCGCAGCCTCGCCTGCTGGGCTCTAGCGATCCTTCCACCTCAGCCTTCCGAGTAGCCGGAATTACAGGCATGCGCTACCACGCCTGGCTGATTTTTTGATTTATTGTAGAGATGAGGTCTCGCTGTCCAGTCGGGTCTCGAACCCACGGGCTCAGGCAATCCACTCACCTCAGCCTCCCAAAGGCGCGGGATTACAGGCTGAGCCACCGAGCCAGGCTCAGTATGTTTTTTAATTTTATATTTGCCTATTCCAACTACAGTCCCTTAATTTAACAATAGATTGGTACTAACATTTATAAACTTAACTGATGCATACATCAAAGTCAATAAACATTTTTGAAACAAACTAGCCTGTTTTTTTCTATATTTACATCAGTCAATTTCCTAAGCTCCCAGAAGTGTGTTTACCCAAGCTACATGCACATAGCAGTTTATAAACATGCTTAAACTGATAGTCCTCAAAACTTTCAAAAGTGAGAATTTCTGCACTGGACTAAATACATATATGAGCTATTTGTAGAAAAATAAATGATTATGGAAATAAACTATAAGAAAAAGAAAGTAGGGTTTGTTTGTTTGTTTTTCCTTCCTGGTACTGGTAGCAAAGGAACCTGTATTATGGTGAGCCAAATTCTGAGTACATAAAATGATCCCTGGAAATAAATTATATGCTTGGGAAGTTATGTTAACTCTTTCTGCTCACAGGAATCCTATTTTTGCCAGGAGTCATCAACACAAAATGGTTTGTCCATGCAAAGGTAGAGGATACATTGATTCTTACCATTAACCATTATCTTTCCATTATGGGATTTCTCGAGGACAGATCCCCAATTTTCCATGTTGACAGTTTTTCATTTGTTACATTTTGCCTGTTTCTGTAATAAAGACTTTTGAATATGTGGGAGATTAGAAAGTTCAGCAAAAAAATCCACAATGATCAGAAAAACTTGAGAATAAGATGTAAGATAAAATGTTGAAACAGCTGGTTAAAGTATCCAAAAGACAAGAAGGTTGAAGGCAATGCTAAAACAATACTGAAATATCTGAGGGTTGTAATGTGTAGGTGAAATTCAGCATAAAAATAGTAATCAGTTGTTCTTTACTTCAACTGAGGACAGAAAAAGAAAAAAACATGTACATTCACAGTAACTGAAAGAGTTGGTATAATTTTTTAAAATCCTGACAGCATTTATTTAAAATATTGCTGTTTTCTTCTCATTACAAAATAAGTATATAGTCTATATAGAAAGCTTTTAAAAGTACAAAAATAAAACAAAAAAAAATAGCAATTTGATTACCTAAGCATGACTACTGATAACATCTTCTACACAATTTTTTTAATTCAGTCCTAACTCATAGATGTGTACAGGGAGATTAATGTTTCCATGGCTGCTACAACTACATTAATTGTGAAGTTCATGGATCAGGGAGTAATTTCAACATTGAAGTCTTTAAATATATCAATGCATTTTTTTGAGGCTAGTGCTAGCGTTGAAAATGAGTCTTCTGATTCCTCTGTGGGCAAAGTAAATTTGAAACCACCTGGAAAGAATTCACCATGCTAGATGCCACTAAGAATAATAGTGATATATTAAAAGAGGTCAAAATATTAAAGTAAGTAAGAGTTTGAATGAAGTTGATTCCAACCTTCATGAATGACTTTAAGGGGTTGAAGACTTCAGCAGAGGAAATCATTGCAGATGTGGTAGAAATAGCTAGAGAACTAGAATTAGGAGTAGAACCTGAAAATGTGACTGAATTGTTGCAATCTCATGATAAAACTTCCTCAAATAAGGAGTTGCTTCTTAGAGATGAGCAAAGAAAGTGATTTCTTGAGAAAGAAGCAAGTCCTAATGAAGAAGCTATGAACATTGTTAAAATGACAACAAAGAATTTAGAATATTACAGACACTTCGTTGACAAAGCAACAGCCCCGTTGGAGAAAATTGACTCCAATTTGAAAGTTCTACAACGGGTAAAATGCTGACAAATCACATCCCATGCAACAGAGAAATGTTCCATGAAAGGTAGAGTTGATCAGTGTGGCAAACTTCATTGTTGTTTTATTTTAAGAAATTGTCACAATCACTCCAACCTTCAGCAATCGTCACCCTCATCAATCCTTTTAAACATAACATATAACATATAAATACCTACAAAATACTTATAAAAGTACTTAGAAATCTTAAATACAAATAACAACAACTGAATTAACCACATGAGGAATTGACTCTAAACCAGATCCAATTAAAGAGAGAAGAAGCACTGCAATGACATCTCCATCCCAAAATAAATTCATAGATAAAGAGGCAAAAAATATGAAAAGTGCAATTAAGATGTATGGAAAAAAGTTTGAACGGCGGCAGTGTATGTTTAATCAGAATTTCAGAAGAAGAAAGAACTGTCAGAGAAGCTATACTTCACAAGAACAGGGATGAGAGTTTTCCAGAATTTAAAAAACATAACTTCTCAGATCAAATGTTTCAGAAACTGAATGGCATATAAATACAAATGCAGACTTAAGCATAATGCTGTAAAACTTCAAATCATCAAAGATTTTTTTTTAATTTCTAAATTTACCAGTGGGAAAAGACAGATTGCCTACAAAGGGTTGTAAATTAGCCTGAAGTTGACTTCTTAACAGTGATAGTAAAACCTAAAAAATAATAGAACAATATCTCCAAGTGCTAATGGAAAATAACAGTGTTACATTCTTCTATATAGTGATTCCAGATCACAAGCAAAATAATGACATTTCAGACATACAAAGACTAACAGAGGTCCTCATTCAATTTTTTAAAATAATATAATATCAGAGGCTCATATGAAGCTAAAACAACATCAATAAGTGAAAATACTGATAAAATTATTTTGGAAAAGTTAAACAACAGGTGATAGCAAAACTAACAGTTTTTTAAAAATATATAAACCAAAACTCTAGTTTTTACAAGAATGCAGGACACCCTTATGGATATTGGAATAGGCAACTAATTCCTGATCAAAACCCCAGGTGTCATACCATAAGAGATAAGATAGACAAGTGGGACCTCATCAAACTGAAAAGCTTCTGCAAAGCAAAAGAAACCATCACGAGAATGGAAAGATAGCCCACAGAATGGGAAAAAATATGTGCCAACTGTATGTCTGACAAAGACCTAATATCCAGGTTATACAAGGGAACTCAAATGTGCTGAAAAGAAAAAAACAAACAGCCCTATTAAAAAGTGAACATAAAGATATGAATAGACACTTTCCAAAAGAAGACATATGACCAGCCCACAGATACTGAAAAAATGTTCAGCCTCACTATTCATCAAAAAAATGCAAATTAAAAACACATTGGGATACTATCTAACTCAAGTCAGGATGGTCAATATAAATAACTCAAAACACAACAGGTCCTGGAGAGGATGTGAGGAAAAGGAAAAGCTTCTACACAGTTGGTGGGAGTGTAAACTAATACAACCTCCGTGGAAAACAGTTGACGATTATAAAACAATCTAAAAATTGACCTTCTACACGACCCAGCAATCCCCCTTCTGGGTCATATATACCCAGAGGAACTCAAATCATTCTACAAAAAATATACCTGCAAAAACAGGGAACCAACCATGCTGCCCATGAAAAGTCTAGATTAAAAAATGTGGTACATATATGCGATGGAATATTATGCAGCCATAAAAAAGGACAAAATTATGGATTTTGCAGCAACTTGAATGAACTTAGAGTCTATCATATTCAGTGATCTATCACAGAAACAAAGTACTGTGTGCCACATGTTTTCATTTATAAGTGGTCCCTGAACATTTATCATAACACCATAAGAAGGGGTTTGGAGTAGCGGGATGCTGCCAGGGGAGGGCACATAGTATCAATTAAGGTACCTGACCTCAAACCAGGTGAAGTGGGGGCCAAAGGGAGGCCCAAACTTTACCTGTATGATGACCACTTATCTACCTAATCCTGACTTACACTCCACATCTCTTATGTATATGTATGCATATATATGTGTATATATGTATATAACAAGACTAAAAATCTAGTTTTAATTTTAGTATATGTAAGGACTTCAATGGGGAATTAAGGCACCCTAAGGTTCTTTTGATGTTTAGGAGAGGAATAGAAACACTAAATAACTATAGATTTATAATCACACTAATTGAACTTTTGTTAAATTGAGTGAAATTACTTAAAAAATAGAATATATAACTTCAACATCTGCAGAAGGGGAAAGCATAAATGTAGGAAAATTGAAAGCAACAGAACACAAAGAAGGAGAGGGAACAAGGAAAAATGATTATAGACAACAGAATATAAATTGGAAGAAATAAAGACAAATTTACCAATAATCATAATAAATGTAATTTAATTATTCTCACCTTTTAAATTGGAAGAGAAGATAAATGTACTTGTTGTATTCTGCTTTCAAGAAGAAAACCAAAACAAAATGACTTAAAAGTTAAAATGGAATGGAATAGAACAATAAACTATGCAGATTCTAATAAAAATATGATGTAGTAATAGTAATATAGGGTAAGTTGTTACACTTTAAGGTAAATGACATCACTAGAAATACAATGAGTAATAACATGGAAAGTAAAGTGATGTGATGGAAGGAGATGAGTAGTTATTTTAAATTGAGATCTCTGTCATGTAGTGATATTAAAACTGAGACTCTATTTGTGAGGAGGGGTCATTTACAGAAAGATTTGGGTACTGAACGCTACAGGTAGGAAACACAGAAAGCACAAAAGCCTCAAAGTACTATGAGGACTTTAGTGCCGGGGACCAGCTCCAGCCGGGTTCAGGGTACCCCAAAGATGGAGATAGCGTTGGCGATTGGGGGGAAGAAGAGAGAAAGAAAGAGACTGGACTCCAGTCTAGTGCAGAAGCGATGTGCATGTTATTGGGAATTACAACGGGTCTTTTAAACACAAAGTCAGATGTGGGAGGGGGGTCCCCCACCCACCAGAAAACTTAATCCATGAAAACTTAATCAATGATTGCCTATAAACCCTTTTCATATGATAATCTTAAAATCCCATAACAAAGGATAACCTAATCTGTGACTGACATATTCTATAAACCTTTTTCATCCTAAAATGATTGATTTACGCCAAGTTAAACAATTCTATAGAAGCTTAAGTATTTACTTTACAAATGAAAGTGGCCCATCCCAGAATGTTTGGAATGTAGCCCAGTCCAAAGTTCACAGTGGACTACCTGCAAGTAACCCAGCTACATTCTTTCAACAAAATGGCTGTCTTCTAAAACTGTATTCTACAATTTACACCTTCAATAAATCCTAAGATCATGACCCAGAAGCCTGTGACCAATACTAAGGCTCTTCAATGTGGCACGAGTTTGAATTATAAGTTGTGTGAAAGCCAAAACTGCAGTTTGTGGAAGAATTGGAGCAATAAGCTTCTAAAGTTAGCTTGTGTTCATCCTGATCTCAGAGTTTCTATGTTTTGAGCTCACAGGAGCTTAATCTGTTTAGTGCTGAGTAGAAAGGGGGAGGAAATGGGGTCAATAGCTCCCAAACGCGTCCTAGTGGTCTTGGGGTCAACGGCCCTTCCTGATCCCTAACGCTCAGTGGGCCTCTGTGGCTGGTTCCCAACACTTTAGTTCTTTTTTTTTTTTTTGGATGGGCCTCTCTTGTTGGTCAGGCAGGTCTCGAACTCTTGGCCTCAAGTGCTTCTCCCACCTTGGCCTCCCAAAGTGCTGGGATTACAGGTGTGAGCCACCATGTCCGGTGAATTTAGCATGATTGAAGAGCCAACAGGAGGTTGTGTGACTGGATCATTAGGGAAGGAAGAGTGGCAAATTATGACTTTGGGGATAGACAATAGTTAGATCACACTGGCCTTTGTAGGGTATGGTAAGAAATATGCATTTGGTTCAAGGACTATGGAAACTACTGGTGAATTTTAAGACAAAATATGACATATTTTGAGTCTATGAACCAGAAAATGGTTCCTTATCAGACACTGAATATGCCAGCACTTTGATTTAGATTTCCTAGACTCTAGAATTGTGAAAAATAAATTTCTGTTGTTTATAAGCCACTTGATCTATACCATTTTGTTATAGCAACTCAAACAGACTAAGACAGGGTATATTCCAGTCATTTCTTCTACAATCCAAGTAACCTAGTTCTACATGGAGCTGTGCAGGTGTTAGAAACCAAAAGTAATCCACAAACAACATGACAAGACTTGTATATATAATTTTAGAAGAGCTTTGTCTATAAAAGCAAACTAACAGAAAATATTAAATGCTTATTATCTAACCAGAAATTAGCTAATACATTGTGACAAATCCATTAAATAGAAAACTGGGTATCACTAATAAACTAGCTTTTGTGTCTGATTAAAACAAAATTTATTTATTATTCAAAAAATAAACTGAAAAGTTAAGTGTGATGAACACTATTATTTTTAACTGAATGTTCATTATACTCATTTGTGTAAAAATATAATATACACATATTTTTATGGAAAATATTTTGTTTTGTTTTGTTTTTTGAGTTGGAGTCTCACTCTGTCACCCAGGCTGGAGTTCAGTGGCCCGGACCTGCTGGGCTCCAACGATTCTTCCATCTCAGCCTTCCAAGTAACCAAAACTACAGGTGCATACTACTAAGCCCAGCTAATTTTTAGTTTATTGTAGAGACGAGGTCTCACCCTGTTGCCCAGGCTGTTCTCGAATGCATGGGCTCAGGCAATTCTCTCGCCTCAACCTCCCAAAGTGCTGGGATTACAGGCTTGAGCCACTGCCCCTTCAATATTTTGAAGCTTAATATGCTTAATAACAACTACCCCTGCAGCATGGGACTATGGCTAAGGGACAGTGGAAGATCTGTCCCTTGCTACCCTTCTGTACAATTTTGTTCCTGAGTGATAAACGTGTATATTTTCATTTTTTAAAAGCCTTAGTCATTTTACAATTTTCCTTTATAACACCAGCCCTTCAATTTTCATTTTGCTCATTCATCCTGTATTTGACTAATTTGCCTGTCAAAAATCCCCACATGAATTCTGTGGCAGTAAGGATGAAAACAAATTATTTAAGCATATTCTTATTTTATCTATAAGTTACCTATACTAATAGAAATAAGAGTTGTGAATCTTGTTAATACTGTACATTTAGGATTCAAATTTTTTAGACAGAAAACTTTATAATATTATTTTAAATAGATTCTTAGTAAGTCATATGAAAGTATTTGTTTTGACAGATAATGTTCTGTTCGTCTTTAAAATCTACTCCATTCCTGAATTTTTTTCTTTGAAATTGTGGAAAATGAGTCACTAAAATAAGTTCACCTAACATTTTCCTCTTGAACAAACTGAAGGGGTGTGTGTGTGTGTGTGTGTGTGTGTGTGTGTGTGTGTGTGTGTTTATAGATAGAGGATGGATGGATAGATAGATAGAGATATACATAAATTTTTTAAATAAAAGACTTTCAATTTAAATGACCTGAGATTATGTTTATTTCTATGGAATTAATAGACCAATAATAAATCCCATGTTCTTTTTTTTTAATCCCATTTTCAAGGAAGAAAATCACATATAGTTACTCTAAGTTTTTATTTGAACCCTATGGTAATTTTCTGAGGACACCGTTTGGTGGGAAAGGGGATTCATTTATTATTACTAAAATTAAATATTTATGCATTTGATCATTTTACATTTTTTCTCTGATATTGCTAGTATGAAATCAGACTGCATTGATTTATTTTATCAATCATAAGTTTAAGTGATTACAGCATGAACAAATTAGGGATCATACTTAACAGAAAAGACTGGTAGGCAATGCAAACATTTCCTAAGTCTTAAATATCTTCTTTCCTTGGGTGATCTTCAATGTAAGAGAGTGAAAAGAAATTGACAGTGATTGAATATTTACATGTACCTGACATTCTGTTAGGTTCTTTCTTTAAATCTCACAGCATGTGAAATAGGTAATACATCCCACCTCACAGACGATGCAGGGAAGCAGAGAGGGACTTAACTCATGACAGTCTAGGGTTGCCTAAGCTATTTTTCTCAGAATGTGTTCTGTGGGACACTATCCTTTTGCAAGTTTCAAGGAAAGAGATTTTCAGGGCAAGTGCTATATGATGGTAAACATGGAAGAATCATTCTCAACTCCTTCCATGTTCTCTTACCTTTTTCTGGAATTCTCCTGTCTCAGGTCTGTAGGGCTCTTTCCTTCTTTTTGCCAGCGCTATCATATCGTTACAATTCATTTTCTTCTCAACACTTAACATTATCCCAAAGTATCTTATTTTGGTTTTGTTTTTTGTTTTACTAATAATTACCAAATTTTATTGAGTTATATAAATATCATGACCTCAGGAACTACAGTCATGATATTTATATAACCAAAGTAATTTGTTTTTGCATTTGCTTACATATTCATTTTCTACCCCTTCCCCCTACCCACCACCATTGCAAGTCTGAACCAACCCTGAACTGTCTGTCGGCTCCTTGAGAGAAAGAATCTTGCCTGTCTCGTTTAGTACTCTATCATCAGCACCTATAACAATGCCTGGTACTCAATAAATAATTGTTGAATTACAGAATTTGTAAAATTTGGTGCCTCCTTGTATACAGTGCACATTGCCTATTAAGGGATCTGAGCAGTATTACAGTAAATGAATCCACTTAATTTGGTTTAAC
Organism: Carlito syrichta; assembly: GCF_000164805.1. Classification (NCBI taxonomy): domain Eukaryota; kingdom Metazoa; phylum Chordata; class Mammalia; order Primates; family Tarsiidae; genus Carlito; species Carlito syrichta. The sequence goes on along the minus strand of NW_007248628.1, from coordinate 60,422 downwards.
ATAGTGTTTCCACAATGTATGTGATCATTTTTTTTCTGGGCACACCAACATCTCATATAATTAGTATTCAATGTTAAAAATCCTTTAATAAATATTGCCGTAGTGTTTCAAGAGCCCCACCTCATTTTCCAAAATTCTTATTCAAGTGCAAATGTCACTTAGAAGGTGTGCTTTTAGGAAACTGTTGTCAGCCATTAATACCAGTCCAAGAATGAGCATCTCAATTTATCTAACACAGAACCATGTGTAGGGAGAATGAATCCTGGGAGGAGACTATTGGAGCCAGTCTCAGGAGGCAGATGTGACCAAAGGAAGGATGGCAGGGGAGGACTCTAGCCTCAATTACAGCACTGGGCACAATGATAGCACTTGCCTGGTAGGAAGCTAAGAGAAAAGGTTACACTGTTGAAGAAAAGAGCTTTCACATATTTTCTGCTATCAGCTGTGGCTAGTGCATTTATAACATCGTTTTTTTGTTTGTTTGTTTTTTAACTCTGTCAATCAAGTGCATATAAATGAAACAATATTAGGGTTCTTAGTGGTTTGTTTATTGGTTTGTTTGAGTTCGGATTTAATTTTGGCTGGTTTGGTCTTGGAGCCACAAAATCATCTACTTACCCACTTTTCTTCCCTAAGGAGAGAGTAATGTGGACATGCAGAGGTCACCAATGTTCTTATTAATAGCAATAGCACTAACATCAATAACCAGTCCCTGAAAATACCTACTCTTTGGTTAGTCACTTATATTCATGATTTTACATAATGCTCATTATAGCATTATAAAGATTTAACATGAAAAGATCTTGAGGCACAGAGAAGTTAAGGAAATACTCCAACTTCAAGGTAGTTAATGAAGCAGTTATGATTTAAACCCATCACTGACTGACTCTAAATCACATTGTCTTTCCATTCTGCCAAGGTGCCATCCATGTTTTCCTTAATTAGTAAGAAATGCAAAGGGGAAAGATCATTTCTTCACTTACAGACAGCATCCACCTCACTGTGCAGTGTTACTTGCTACATGGTTGGCTGGGTGCATACCATACATCTTGGAAATGGGAGATGCCCTTGAGGACAAGCCACTGTAAAAGAGGACAAGGAGGCAAATGTGCTCAAGAGTCAGATCTGACAAATTACCACACTGTCCATTTCTTCAAGTTGCAGAAAAAAACCATGTCATATTTATTATGTAAATGGTATTTATTACATGAAAGGGGAAAAAGTAGCTAATCAGATTCCTTAAAATTTTATAAGTATCAAACAACCTTGGGGAATGTGTGCAGGTTGGACTTATCATGCATGTGGAAAAAGCATTGTACACAGTTAATATCGGTTTATTTGTTTCTTTCTTTGTTTTTAGCTTAGAATTTACATATAGTTATTTGATTTTGAGGACCCTTACAAGGTTGGACAGTATATTACACAGGGTAATCAAATTAAACTGAGCTTAGGATAAAAATTCCAATAAGCAGTAGATACTCAGAGATGTTTATGGAAAATTAGAATGTCAGTTGCTACAGTCAAATAGTCAAAATTGTGTCAAAAGAAAAAGAATAAATGGAAATATTTTGAATTACACAGTACTCATGGTTAATCAGAGAAAATATGCAAGTTTATCTAAAAAGGCAAGTTTTTTACTTGAACTGAATTTCAAGGAGGAATGAATATTTTAAATAGGTCCCTTATATAAAAGGTTTCTTAGCAAATTAATGAACAGTTTCCACTAGGAGTGAAGCCTAGAGCATGGCAGATTCCAAATTCTTTGTTCTTAATAGGTTCTAGAATGTTAGTCATGCATTGATTACCAAAGGATATTTTGGGCAGCGTTTGGAAAGCAAAGTAATAAACAGATCTGGTCAGCTCTCTCCTAAAGACCCTTAGAGAATAATTTCAACTTGAACCATTTATTGCCTTTAATAATGAGAAAAGTGAGTTGGGAAATACCAGATGTTAATGAAAATCTGTTCAAAGCTCTGCCATGAATGGGAAGTTCATCAGTTTATTCAAGTCTAATTTAGGCTACAGGGAGATTATTTAATAATTATCCAGTATACTTCCTCCAAAATGTGCTATAAAAATATTCTAAACAACCTGCTCTTTTTTTTTTTTTTTTTTTTTGAGTTGGAGTCTTACTCTGTCGCCCAGGCTGGAATGCAGTGGCACACTCATGGCCACCCCAGTGTCAACCTGCTGGGCTCCAGCGATCCTTCTGCCTCAGCCTTTCAAGTTGCTGGAACTACAGGAGCATGCTACCACAAATGGCTAATTTTTTATTTATTGTACAGATGAGTTCTCACCAAGTTGCCCAGACAATCTACTAGCCTTGGCCTCCCAAAGTGCTGGGATTACAGACTGAGCCACCGAGTCCGGCCAAACTGCTCATTTTTTAAAATTAAACTTATATAGGAACAGCTTTGAGGCAGCTTTTCCCAGCCATAATTTCCAGGAGATTATGGATTATTTAGAAAATTTACAAATTACTGGGCTTTTTTGGCTAAAGGAAATTAAGTGAATAATAACAGTCACAATGTTTTAAATTTATATAGTATTAAATAGTTACAAAGAAGTACTTCATGTATTATCTCGTTGGGTATTTACAAGTCAATATACTCTAAACCATATTTCTTTGACACATTGAAATGTGCCTTTTCTATCAATTAAAGTTGAACCTTTGAGGTTAGCAAGTGGTTTTATCACTTATTCTTATATTTATGTATTACATAAATATTTTTGGACATTGTACTAGCAATACAAACAAAATAAGAGAATTTTGTAAGAGTTAATAAATGATGAATTGCAAGTTAATTACTTCATGATGACTGTGATAAGTACTCTGAACAAAGAAGTGCTGGGAGTTATGTCAGTGATTCATGGAGAGATTTGAAACATTCTTGCAGATTAAGAAAGACATCATCAGGGAAGTGATATTTTACCTGAGTTCTGAAAGACAAGTAGGATGTAAGAAGTGGAAAAACTACTGCAGGTAAGTAGGAAAGCAAAAATAAATGTTTTAAGGTGGGAAAAAGTAGTCCAAGTTCTATGATATAAGATTTAGTAAAAACAGGTATGACTGAATTGAAATAGCATGTTTGGAAGAAGTCTGATCAAGATGCATAATGGTTATGATGAAGTAAGTAGTGGACAAATCATGCGAAATCCTGCTATCTATTTTCATCTGCAGCCACATAAAAGCAGCAATAGATGTTTATGAAGCCTTTGCTATGTGTCTGGTAGTGTTTTAAGTACTTGACATGCTTTAAACGTCACAACATTCTTATGAAGCAGATCTTGATATCATCTTCTTGGGTAGTGAAATACAGAGAAGTGCATAGAAGTTGAAGCCACTTGTCCCAAGGTTGCACAGCTGAGAAATTAGATTACAACCCAGTGGTCTTATTCCAGGACCTTCTCTCCTAACTCTACACTGAGTGTTGAAAAATTAATGAAGGCTTTGAACAGGGAGTAGACATACCCATCTTCCACCCACCTATCCTTGCACTTTTAAAGTTTATGTGTTCCTGTCAAGGAGCATTGATTAATGTATGGGGTACAAGTGATGTCCAAAGCACTGTAGTAGATGCTGTAATATCTTCTGTACTCATATCAACACATTACTTTAATAGTATCAACCCTTAAAGAAGCAACACAGTCACAAAGGTTAAGGAGATGTTTTGACAGGCATGGATTGGTGAAGGATATGAAAAAGATACTAATCATGATGATGATATGAATCAACATTTGTATAGTCTCTCGGTTTACTAAGTGCTATGATTTCACTGGATCCTCACAATAGCTTGCTGATGTAGACAGGACAGACATTATTTCTACCACATAGATAAGGAAACTTAAATTTTGAAAGGGTGAAGCCTCTTTGTCAAGCACACTTACTAATGCTGGCATCTGATTTCAAACGTAAGTTTCCTGACTCCACTTGATGCCTGCTTTTATAAAATTATTTTATACAATATCTAAATAGGAGAAAGGGCCTGTGGAAAATATAAATGAAGGAAACATAAAGTATTGCATGTGATAAAATTGTAAAACACATACACTTTCTCCATAAACTAAAGGAAATCAAAAGAGTAATAACAATGTTATAATATTTAATTTTCTCTCCTGCAGAACTATCTTTATGACTCCTAACTGCAATCGTACTCTTCCAAAAGCGCTTTTTGTTTTGCTATATTTTCCTGACATATGCAAATAGGAGGATATTATTTGAGGTTATTAAAAAGGAGTAATTTTTTTAAATTGAAAGCCAAGCAAATTAATTGAGTTTGGAAATACAACCAGTTGGCCCTGCTTATTTTAATGTTTTTTTCTCTGTATAGCAGTAATTATTGAGAGTATCAAGAAAAGCTGTGTAGTTACCCACATGCTTTTTTTATACAATGACTCATTTTATAAAAGAAATGTGCAAGCAGTCTTGAATTGTGAATTGTGACTCTTGAGCCAACATGCTAGTAAAAGGCAGTTAATTGGCAGCTGCTAGATTAGGTCAATGCCACTATTAAGAAATTACTCTGTGTGTGTGTGTGTGTGTGTGTGTGTGTGTGTGTGTGTGTGTGTGTGTGTGTGTGTTTCATCTCCTACCTAGGTTTCTGTTGTGTTGAGTGTCCAAGGTGACACCTCTGCTGTGGACTTGACAAACTCCAATTTTGGTCACAAGTTCTGATATCTCAGGGTCATGAACCTTATGAATAAAATCAATTAAAGGATATACATTTGCCCCTTTTGAATTATTGTTCATTTTGGCCCACCTTCTTTTCCTTCATTAGTCCCAGGCATAAAGCCAGCATGAGATTTATTTCTCACTCATGGCCTCTCTTTTCTAGATTGTCTTTCTGTTATTTATGGGCAGTAAAACTAATAGCTGAACAAATGCTGAATTCCACTTAAACCCTTATTCACCTCAAATAAAGGATAATCAAGCTATCTGACAGCGTCAGCACACATTTCAAATGAGATTATGACAACTTACCTGCAATAATGCCAAGAATTTTGAAATTATTCTTTGGAGTCATTTTACTTCCCAAGTGTTTTAAATTAACTCATTAGTTCTCAGAATGTTCTATTCTTAAGAGTTTGCAACATTTTCTTGAGGGGTATTTCCAGAAGTGTTTGCTCTAATCAGTAGTTTTTAAATATGTTTAGCCAAAACAATGCAAAGATAAAGAAACGTAACCATTAAATAAGTTTGCAAAACAACTTTGCATACTATGGTCCCTTTTATAGGTTGATAATGTACATTAGCATTTACTTCAATTTTGTTTTTTTAAATTAACACAGTAAAACATATTTTGGGTGTACATTTCTATGAATTTTAATGTATGGATTCCCATAACCACTATCCTAGTCAACACACACAGTAGTTCCATGACACTCCAAAAAAAAATGTTGATTTAACCCATTTAAATTTCAACAGATGTCTTCTCAAATAAGTCCTGTATCATCTTCTTTTTACAAGTGGAAAAACAGAGGTGCAGAGAAATTTAGGTCACTTTCCCAAGGTTAAACAACTAGGAAGTGACTGAGCTGGAATTTTATCCAAGCAATCTTGTCCCAGGGCCTTGTCTTCTAACCCCTAAACTTAAAAACAAATCCTCCCTACACCCCTAAACTCTGGCAACTGCCGTTATCTTCTCTATTAATAAAATTTCAATTTTTAAGAATGCCATATCAATGGAATCATATAGTGCTCAGCCTTTGGAGACTGCCTTTCTTCACTTAGTATAAAGATTTTGAGATTAATCCAAATTGTTGTATGTATTAATATTTCATTCTTTTTACTGCTGATTTCATTGCATGGGTGTACCATAATTTATCTGTTTAGTCATTGAAGGGCATTTGATTGTTTCCAGTTTGAATATCATAGAGAGAACTGCTATAAATATTCATGAATAGGATTTTGTGTGGCCATAACTTTTGTTTTTCTAGGGTAAGTATATATGAATTGAATGGCTAGTTGAATGATAGGGTAAATGCTTGTTTAACTTTGTACAAAACTCTTTGCTAGGGTGGCTGTGTAATGTTTTATTCTCACCAGCAATGTATGAATATTCCAATTTCATCACATTCTTGCTAGCTCTTCATATTGTCAGTAATTTTTATTTTAGTCATTGTTATAGGTGTGTAGTGAAAATCTATCATGGTTTTAATTTTCATTCCCCTAACGATGAATGATGTTGAACATCTTTCTGTGTGCCTATCTGCCTTCTGTATACCCTGTTCGCTCATTTAAAAAATCTGATTTTTCTTACTGTTGAGTTTTGAGTATTCTTTGTATATTCTGAACACAAACTCTTTGTCAGATATGTGAATTGAAAATATTTTTCTGCCAGACTGACATCTCTTTTTTTATCTTTTGAGGAGCAAAGTTTTTCATGTCCCTGAAGTCCAATTTATTAATATCTTATGAAATGGGTTGTGATTTTGGTGTCATGTCTTAGTACTCCAAGATATTTCTAGGACCTAGCCCAGGTTATAAAAACTTTCTCTTACATATTCTACTAAAAGATTTATAGATTTTTTTTACATTTAAACCTATGATACATTCTGAAATAATTATTGTATAAGATATGAAGAATGTCAAAGTTTGTTTATTTTTCACACAGATGTCAATATGCTTCAGCACCATTTCTTGAAAAAATATATTTTCTCTGTTGAATTGTCTTTGCACGGTTGTCAAAAATCAATTGACCATGTTTGTAGGAGTCTATTTCTAAAACCTCCATTCTAATTAATTTATCTAAAATGTCAACACTTTCACCAATACCAAAGAGTCTTGATTACTGGAGCTTTCAAAATTTTTCTGTCTATTCTATTCTTTTGTTTTTCCATATAAATCTTACATAGACCTGTTCGCACTTATAAAAATTATTGTGGAAATTTTAATTGAAATTGCAATAAATCTCTAGAACTATTTGAGAATTTATATCTCTTCTATCTTGAGTCCTTGAGTCCCTGAACATAGTATCTCTCTCTGCTTATTAAAAGTATAAATTGATTTAATTTTCAGCAGTGTATTGTAGCTTTGAACATAGAGATCCTACACATTTTTTAGTATATTTATATCCAAGTGTTACCAAGAAGAGTTATTGCAACTAGTATTGCTTTTTAAATATTGGTTTCCAATTGTCCTTTGTTATTATATAAAAAATACAATTTACTTTTTGTGTTTATCTTGTATCTTGTGACATTGGTAAACTCACAACTCACTTATTAGGTTCAGTTGCATATTGGAGTTTCCTTTTTAGTATGTTTCTTGAGATTTTCTACATAGACAATCATGTCATATGGCAATAAAGAAAGTTTTATTTCTTCCATATCTGTATGTAGAACTTTTATTTCCCTTGTTTTATTGAACTGGAAATTATAATGACATTCTGAATAAGAGTGGTGAGAGTGGTAAATATCATTACTTTTTTTCTTACGGTTAGGAGGAAAAAGCTCAGTCTTTCACAATTAAGAATTATGCTAGCCATGGGTTTTTTGTTTGTTTGTGAAAGCAGGATTTATTGAGAGGACAGAAGAGCTCCCACAGTGGGAGGGTACCCGAGGGGGTTGCTGGGTTTTCTTATAGATATCTATCATCAGGCTGAGAAAATTCTCTTATAGTCCTAGGTTTCTCAGAGTTTTGCAAATTGTGCTAAAAAATATTTTTTGCATTTACTGATTTTAACATTTTTTTAGATTGTTAATATGATGGAGTTTAATAATTTTCAGATATCAAGCCAATATTGCATACTCATAATGAACTGCACTTAGTCATGATATCTTATTCTTTTTCATATGTTGGTAAATTTTATTTCTAGTATTTTTTTGAGAATTTTTGCATCTATATTCATGAGAAATATTGATCTGAACTTTTCTTATATTGTCCTCATATGCTTTTGTTATCAGAGAAAAGCTAGGCCCATAAAATAAATTAAAATACCATCTCCTTCCCAAGGTTCTGAAAGAGATTGAGTGGAACTGGTGTTATTTCTCATTTAAATATCCATTAGATTTCACTAGTAAAACTATCTTGGTTAGATGCTTTACTTTTGTGTGTTTTTAAACAATGAATTCAATTTCTTCAATAGTAATTATTCGAGTTTTCTATTCTACATTAGGTAAGTTTTGAGAAATAATGGCTTCTGAGGAATTAGTCCATTTCATATAAGTTGTTGAATGTGTATAATGTAAAGGTGCTCATAACATTCACATTTTTATTATAACATTAATATCATTATTAACTTTTATGTATTATTATAAAATTAATCCTTTTAATGTTTGCATGGCCTGTAGTGTTATCTTCTTTCTCAATTTTGATATTAGTATTTTTTATTTATTGGTTTTAGCAGACATTTATAAATATTACTGATACTTTGAATTGATTTTCTTGATGTTTCACTTCCTTTTATAAATTTTATTAGTTTTTGCACTATATTATTTCACTTGTTCAGCTGGACTTGGGTTTATCTTTCTTTTTTTCACTAGTTTCTTAAGAGGGGAAATTCAGATCACCTCTTTGAGACCATTCTTTTTTAATATAAATTTTTCTCTTGACACAGATTTATATGACATATAAATTTTGAAATATTAAGTTTTAATTTTAATACAGTTTAAAATATTTTCTAACTTTTGGAACCTATATTATATGGTAATATGCTGTTTAATTCTTAAGTTTTGGGGGGAAAAATTTTAATATCCTTTTCCTATTGATAACTCGTTGAATTTCATTATTGGTAAAGATCATACTTTGGATGGATTAAATTATGTTACTTTGTTTATGCCCCAGAATATTATATATGTAGGCAAATGTTTCGTGTGAACTTGGAAAACAATTTATTTTGTTTTGGCATGAAATATTTTATAATTCAGCAGATAGGATTAAGATAGCTGATGAGAAGCCGCTAGAGTAAGGTTCTCCCATGGAGTGAAACAAAATAGAGAACGTGCCTCAGCACTCAGAGAGGGACAACACAGCAGCATTACCCCAGTGAGTGGGGACTCCTTCCTTATCCCCACTGAGGTGGGGATAATTGTACACACGGGTGGGGAGTCTGAGCACTTCTGCTGCCACCCCCACACAAAACATACAGTAAACTTGGGTAGCCCCAAGCACTTTCCATCACCTAGGTTGACTGTATACTCCCTTGGGACAACACAGGCCAACCAGAAAGCTCACAGTCACCGTCACAGATGGCTCTTTTCCACAAGTGCCACCTCTTGGTGGAGGGTCAACTGGCACAGCCTATTACATGTGATATAATACAGCTTTTAGGAAGGTCTAATCCCATACCTCAGCATACACCACTATCCAAGCCACCATGGCCATTCAAGATGCCCTGAGCTTGTGCACGTACCCAGCACAGCACTGCTACAGTTAGCAATTGAAAAATACATCACACCAAGTTTATATACAACCAAGAAAGCTCTACAGTGTGCCTAGGTCAGTTCCCTGAAAACTCAAGAAGAAATAGTCTACTCAAATGTGAAAGAACCAGAAAAATGATTCTGATAATATGAAAAATTATTCAACACTTCCCAAAAGATCACACAAACTTTTCAGCAATGAATCCTAACAAAAATAAAATATTTGAAATTCCAGAGACCGGTTGAATATAAAATTTCTCAACGACATCCAGGAGAAAGTTGAAACCCAACATAAAAAAACTAATTAAAAAATTATTCAGAAGCTGGGCTCGGTGGCTCAGCCTGTAATCCTGCGCCTTTGGGAGGCTGAGGTGAGTTGATTGCCTGAGCCCGTGGGTTCAAGACCCGCCTGGGCAGCGAGACCTCATCTCTACAATAAATCAAAAAATCAGTCGGGCATGGTAGCACATGCCTGTAATTCCGGCTACTCGGAAGGCTGAGGAGGAAGGATCGCCGGAGCCCAGCAGGTCGAGGCTGCGGTGGCCGGAAGAGGCCACTGCACTCCAGTCTGGGCGACAGAGTGAGACTCCAACTCAAAAACACAAAACAAAACAAAACAAAAAATTATTCAGGACATGAATGAAAAATTCTCCAAAGAGATGGACACACATAAAAGAACCAAACTGATCTTCGAAATGACAGATTCATTTAGGAAAGCACAAAATGCAGTGGAAAGTTTTAACATTACACTAGAACAAGTAGAAGAAAGATTCTCAGAATGTGAACACTAGGTTTTCAAATTAACCCAACCAACCAGCAATAAAGAAAAAATAATCAAGAAAACGGAACAAAGTCTCCAAGAAATGTGGCATTAGTAAAACATCCAAACCTAAGAATCATAGGTGCTCCTGAAGAAGAAGAGAAAGAAATAAGTTTGAAAAATCTATTTGAGGGAATAATGGAAGAAAACTTCTCTGACCTTGCCAGAGATTTAAACATCCAGATATAAGAAGCCAAAGAACCTCTGGGATATTCATTGCAAAAAGGTAATCCCCAAGGCACATAGTCATCAGGTTATGTGAAGTTAATGCAAAAGCAAGAGCAATGATACAAAAACATCAAACAACTTATAATAGTAAATCTGTCAGACTAGCAGCACACTTCTTAACTGAAACCTTACAAGCCAGAAAGGATTGGACCTTCATCTTCAATCTCCTCAAGCCTTATGAGAGTCAGTCAAGGATTTTGTATCCTACAAAACTAAGTTTCATAAATGAAGAGAAATAAAGTATTTGTCAGACCAGCAAACACTTTAAAAATTTGTCACCAGTAGACTAGCTCTATGTGACCTACTCAAGAGTTCTAAATATTGAAACAAAAGGTTGAAATACACCAGTAGAAAAACACTGGAAATTATGAGGCTCACAGGACTTATGGAACACCAACATAATAGAGACAGAAAAAAAAAAAAATCAACCAAGTAACAACCGACATAATGAGTGGAATGGTACCTTACATATTATTACTAATCCTGAATGTAAATGGTCTCAATGTCCTACTTAAAAGATAAAGATTGGCAGAATATATTTTTTAAACATGCAATTAAAATATCTGCTGCCTGCAAGAGACCCACTTAACACTCAAAGGCTCTCATAGACTTAAAGTAAAGCGGTGGTTAAAAAAAAATATATATATATATATATATATATTCCAAACAAATGGAAAACAAAAGTGAACAGGAGCAGCCATTTTCATACCAGATGAAACAGACTTTAAAAACAACAAAACACTGATGAAAGAAATTGCAAAGAAATGGAAAACCATCTCATGTTCATGGATTGGAAGCATCAACATTGTTAAAATGACTATATTACCCAAAGTAATTTATAGATTCAATGTCATTTTTCAGAGAATTACAAAATACAATCCTAAAATTTATTTGGAAACAAAAACGAGTCAGAATAGCCAAAGCAATCCTAAGCAAAAGAAACAAACCTGGAAGCATTACATTACCTGATTTCAACTTATGCTATAAGACTATAGTAACCAAAACAGCATGGTATTTAGAGAATAACAGACACACAGACCATGGTACAGAATGGAGAATCCAGAAATAAACACAAATACCTAAAACCAACTGATCTTTGACAAAGTAGACAAAAATATATGCTTGGGAAAGGACACTCTACTCAACAAATGGTGCTGGGAAAATTGGACAGCTACATGTAGAAAAATAAAATTTAATCCCTATTTCTTCCATATACAAAAATTAGCTCAAGATGGAACAAGGGCTTAAATGACAGACCTGAAACAATAACAATTCTAGAAGAAAACCTAGGAAAAACTTTTCTGAACATTTGTCTAGGCAAATAATTTATGACTAAAATTCAAAAAGCAAATGCAGCATAAACAAAAATAAATTAGAAGGGCTTAATTAAATTAAAAAGTTTTGCACAGTAAAAGAAGTAATCAACAGAGTAAATAGGCAACTTACAGAATGGGAGCTGTTCATAGATTATACATCTGACAAAGGACTAATATACAGAATCTATAAAATATTCAAGCAAATCAGCAAGAAAACACAAATAATCCCTTTTAAAAAGTGGGCAAACCACATGAACAGGGATCGCTCAAAAGAAGATGTATAAATGGCCAACAAACATACGAAAAAATGCTCATCATTACTAATCTTCAGGGAAATGCAAATTAAAACCACAATGAAATATCATCTCATACCAATCAGAATGGCCATTATTAAAAAAAACAATAGATGTTGGTGTGGATATGGTAACAAGGGGATACTTATACATTGTTGGTATGAGTATGAATTAGTACAACCTCTAAGGAAATCAGTATGGAAATTTCTCAAAGAACTAAAAGTAGATCTACCATTAAATTCAGCAATCCCACTATTATGTAACTGTCCAAAGGATCAGAGGTCATTATACAGAAAAGACACCTGAATTCATGTTTATTGCAACATAAGTCACAGTTGTGAGGATGTGGAATCAACCTAAATGCTTATCAGCTGATCAGTGAATAATGAATATATGTGTGAATGTGTATACGTATGTATATGTGTACATCTGAATATGTGTATATATATGTATGTATATATGTGTGTGATATATCTATGTATAAGGGAATACTGTTAAGTCATAAAAAAGAATGAAATAATGTTTTTATGCAGCAACTTGGATGGAGTTGAAGAATATAATCTTAAGCAAACTAACATAGGAATGGAAAATCAAACATTGCATGTTCTCACTTTTAATTGGGAGCTAAATTAAAGATCTGCAAAGACATATAGAATGGTATAATGAACATTGGAGACTCAGAAAGGGAAAGTTGAAAGAGGTGGAGGGATAAAAATATCACCTTTTGGCTACAGTGTGCACAGCTGGGGTGCCTGGTTTACTTAAAGCCCAGAATTCTTTGCCACTATACACTGCCAAAATTATCTGTACCCCTTAAAGCTAATGAAATAAATCAATCAATAAATGAAATATCGTAAATTGACAGGTAGACTCATTTAGTTTCTGATGTTGCTCAGTTCTGTTATATCCTTGATGATTTTCCATCTGTTAGTTCTTTTGCTAACTAAAAATGGGGTGCTAACTATATTCCTAACTATAGTTGTGAATGTGTCTATTTCTAAGTGTTATCAATTTTTACTTCATGTATTTTGAACTTGTGTTTTTAAGGACATACGCATTTAGGATGACTATATCTTCATGATGAATTTACTCTTTAATGCAATTTCTCTTTATCCTTGGTCATTTATTTTGTTGTTGCTCTGAAGTCTACCTTTATGTGATATCAATATAGTCACTACAACTTTCTTTGGATTTATGTTTGCATAGTATATCTCTTTATTTCTGCTTATTATTATCTGCCTATATCAACATGTTTGAAATGAGTTTGTGGTAGACAGCATATAGTTTACTCATTTTTCATCCATTCTAACAGTCTGTCTTTTAAGTCTTGTGTTAAAGTCATTTACATTTAATGTATTCATATGTATGTATTGATAAGAATGGATTTAAATCTATCATTTAATTATTTTATTATTAATATTTGTGTTTTTTCTCACTCTAACTTTATAAATCATTTTTACTGATGGTTCTTGGGATTGCAAAATGCACATTTAACTTGCTCTAGTCTAAACTTAGTATTTACCAATTCAAGTGGAAAGTAGAAAACTTACCACAATAGAGGTCCCTTTTTCATCTTCTTTTATGTTGTAGTTATTGTATGTTGCATGTATATTACATTGAAACCTCATCAGACAATGTTATAATTTTTGCTTTCAACTTTCAAACATGTTTTAAAGAACTGAAGAGTAGAATAGTCTGTTATTACATATATCTACCTATTTATCATTTATTTTACTCTTCCTCCATTATTAATGTTCCAAATTTCCTTCGACTATCATTTTCCTTCTTCATAAATAACTTACTTTAGCAATGCTTTTCAAATAAGTCCAATGAACCGGGCTTGGTGGCTCAGCCTGTAATCTCGCGCCTTTGGGAGGCTGAGGTGAGTGGATTGCCTGAGCCCGCGGGTTCGAGACCCGCCTGAGCGACGAAACCTCATCTCTACAATAAATCAAAAAATCAGCCAGGTGTGGTAGCGCGCGCCTGTAGTTCCGGCGACTTGGAAGGCCGAGGCGGAAGGATCGCCGGAGCCCAGCAGGTCGAGGCTGCGGTGGCCGGGAGCGGCCACTGCACTCCAGTCTGGGCAACAGAGTGAGACTTCAACTCAAAAAAAAATAAAAAATAAAATAAGTCCAATGAGAAGGAATTCTTTTCGTTTCACCCCATCCGTTAATACCCTACTTTATCATTCCTGAAGTAAAGTTTAATTTCACTAGAAATATAATTCTGGATTGACTGTTTTGCTTTTTTCATTCAAATCTGCTTTGGTGTCTATAATATCTAACAAGAAATCTGAAGTCATTCAAATTATTGTTTCCCTGTTAGTAATGTGTTGTTTTCCTTTTGCTGTTTTTAAGACTTTTCCCCTGGTTTTTAGTTTAATTACAATTCTATAAGTGTACATTTATTTGGGTTTAACTTACTTGGAATCTGCTGAACTTCTTAAATATGTTGATTTACCATTTTCTCCAATCTTGGGGAGTTTTCAGTCATTATTTCTTCGTAGATTGATTGTTTTGTTTTGTTTCATTTTTGCTGTTTGCTGTGATGCACACTCTTTCTTCTCTTCTAATACTCCAGTGATACAAGTGTTAGATCTTTTAATACCGTTTCAATGGTCCCTGAGACTATTAAAATTTTTCCTCTGATGTTCAGATTGGAAATTATTGTTTCATCTTCAAGTCCACTGACTATTACTTATTCTATTGTGACCAACCTGTAAGGTTTTTACTTCCGTTGTTGTATTATTTGCTTTTAAGTTTTCCTTTTTTCCTTTATATTCCATTTATTTGCTAAAATTGTCTATCTTTTTGTTTTAAGAGCACTTGTCTCTCTTCTTGAAACATTTTATATAGTACTTTAAAGACTTGGTCAAACAATTTCAATTTCTGTGTCATCATAGAGTTGGCATCTGTTTATTTCCTTTTCCATGTTAGTTAGAATATACTGGTTTCTCATATGCCAAATAAGTTTACATTACATCCTGAGTACTGTAAATATTATGTTATGAGACTACTTTAAATTTAATTTAATGAAGAATGTTAGTATTTTTGTTTTAGCAAGCCATAAACATTATTTAGTTTCAGCCATAAATTTAAAACACTTCAATGTCTTTGACGTGCCCTCCCCCTCTCCCCAGTGGAACCTGGACCAAGCTGATGAAGTGTTTTTAAGGCCTGTCCCATGTAGGCAACATATATTGTCATTCTGAGACTTGGGTAATGATCTGCTGCGTATTTCAGTTCTTGAAACTTTGGTATTTTGTTTACCATTAGATCTATGCATGGGCAGCTCAGCAGTGAGCACAAGAATTATAAATCACATTATTAGGTCATTTTTTTAACTTTGGGGTCCCCTTTTCAACCTCTGATGCAAAAGAAAAATGGTGTATTTACCTTTTTTTGTTGCATACTTTCCTCAAATGTAGTCATGTCTTAAGCTAAGGGACAATAGGACAGAAAAAGAGGTAGAAGAAAAAAAAAAAAAAAGTCCAGCAGAACGAGGCTGTGGGGGCCTTGAGCGTGCCACTGCACTCCAGCCTGGGTGGCAAGAGTGAGACTCCAACTAAAAATAAAACAGCTCAAAACGAAACAGCATTGCTCCCGTCCTCTTATACCACAGCTCCTCTGAATGGAGAGGAAGTTTCTTTCTCGAAATAGTAGATGACTTTCTGTCCTTGATGCCATCACTGTCACTGCCAGAGGGACTCTTGTCTACTCCTCAAATTGAAACCAGAGGACTTCTAGAAATCTCTCTGCCAATGCAGAAGTCCACTTATGGGTTTCAGATGCCTTGAGTTCAGACTGGTATATACAATAAGGGAAAATATAGTAAACTCACAGCTTTTTCAGTGGTACTTGGATTCTCATTTTCTTTTCAAAAGCATTTGCTATAATTTACTTTTAAGAGCTATTCTATGCATTCTGCCCTATTTCTACAGCTACATTCAGTAGTACAAAGAGGGGTGGCAATGGAGTATGCTTACTTTATCTTACCCAGAACTGCACTCCACTAATTAGCATTTTTTAAAATTCTACAATATTCTACAAGAAACCTCTTTAACTGTTTTAACCCATATTTCCTTAAACACATTTATCCTTAGAACCCAATTTTTACTAAATATATGCTAACAGCTTGCAGAACCATTATTCCTCAAGCATGCATTTTCAAAAGTACTATTCTCAACTAAAACCAGTAATTTAATACAAATTTTAAACTATTGTAGTCTAATTATATAACTACTGGGAAAATAAATAGATGGCAATCATGTGACATTATCAACTTACTTGACAAGATCTGTGTTTAGGAAAATAATGCCTTCATAGAAGCTGTATTTAAGAATCCCAACACTACATGTAGATCTGCCTATGATTCACTTAATACCTGTTATTCAATGTATTAGAATATTAATATTCTAATATAAAAGTGGACTTAGAACCATTATCAATTTAGCTCTCCATGTTGATTCTATAAATAGTCTTCACCTGACTCACGTACTACATTGTTATATGACTCATTTATGTAAGAATACAGTGACAGCCGGGCTCGGTGGCTCAGCCTGTAATCCTGAGCCTTTGGGAGGCTGAGGTGAGTGGATCGCCTGAGCCTGCGGGTTCGAGACCCTCCTGGGCAGTGAGACCTCATCTCTACAATAAATCAAAAAAAATCAGCCGGGCGTGGTAGCACATGCCTGTAATTCCGGCTACTCGGAAGGCTGAGGCGGAAGGATCGCCGGAGCCCAGGAAGTCGAGGCTAAGGTGGCCGGGAGCGGCCACTGCACTCCAGTCTGGGCGACAGAGTGAGACTCCAACTCAAAAAAAAAAAAAAAAAAAGAATACAGTGACAGACAGTGTCAAAATATAATAAGAGAAAGTAGGGCTTCAAGAGCCATCATTACGCATGCATCCACCCAGTACTATCCTACAAGCATGTGAACAGTGGATCCTCTAATTTTATATTTCTACCACACAGAGGCACCTATCAAAAGGATCCTAGTATTTTTTCCATTTGCGGAAGAAACACATACAAAGACAGATGAACAGACGTCATTTAACTGAACAACTTACAGATGCTCTTCAACTTATGATGGAGTTACATCCCAAAAAACCCACTGTAAATTGAAAATGTCTTAAGTTGGACATGCACTTATTGCACTTAACCTACCAAACATCATAGCATAGATAAGCCTACCTTAATCATGCTCAGAACACTTAAATTAGCCTACAATTGGGCAAAATTATCTAACACATAGTCCATTTTATAATAAAAATAAAATAACATAATTACAAAAATAAAAGATCAAAATTTGAAGTATGATTTCTATTGAATGCATTTCACTTTTGCATAATCATAAAGTCGAAAAGTTATAAGTTTAACCACTGGAAATTGGGGATTGTTTGTATTTCTATTTATGGCACATGAACGATTGAATGACTTTTCTTGTCCTAGACACCTAAAATATCCTTTGACTTCTTTTGTGAAACCCTAACAAATACCTGCACTACTGATTCTTTGTGATCTTTCAAAAAGCCTCACAATTTGATTTAGGCCAATTTGTCTTATCAGTAATCAATCCAGAGATGATGACATAAAGTATTTTTTTATGTAATATCCTTTCACCATAAAGCATAAAACAGAATTTCTCTTGTTGGCAACCCAGCATCTGTTAATAACAGATGGGCTTACCCAGATACAGTATACAAAGTTATATTAAATAACAAGTGCTTTCTTAGAGTTGTTTTAGATGTTCTGATTTTCACAGCACTTTTATAGTAAGAATTTTACTTTTTTGTACCTGAGGGTGTTTTTTTTGGGGGGGGGGTGAGATCTACATTTTTTCTGTCTAAGAAATACTGATTTCCAGTGTACTTGTTTCTCTCTTTGAAATTTTAACTGTACAAAGATGCAATGTGTGTGTGTATGTTTGTGCATGTGTGTATTTTATAAATATAAAGCCTTTCTAATTTGTTCTTAAGATCTCTCTCTGAAGAGTGGCTATAAAGTTTAGCCCTGCTGTGATAAGGATCCTGGGGGAAGTTGTTGTAGATGTTTACAGTGTTCCTTCCATGTGATACGTCTTTATCCTGGTGCCTAAGTGTTGGGCCATGACCAACAACTTGTCTCCCTCTCACAGGAAATGTGTTTATACCGGTAGACAACTTTGTGGCTCTTGTCTGACTAGTGTTTGAATTATTCCTACCAAGATAACCACTCTCCAGTAGATACCTGACCAGGAAAAGTTAGGTTTAAGTGTATTGGTCAGGTAGGACACAGAAGAAGCAGTACAAGAAAACACGTGAAATAACAGAAGCATTTTTTTTACTTGTACATCCCAGAGAGAAGAGAGTTGTAGACCCTTCAGGACCAATGGGAAGAGGAAAGCCATCTGAGACACATAAGCTCAATCAGTGGGTGGAGATCAAGAGACAGAAAAAGTGAAAAACCTGTGAGTGAAAGCCTTTATTGGGGTTCAATAAAGGCAGGATTCTCACGGGGAATTCTAATTCGTGAGTATAGAAAAAGCAGGCATGGGTTCTCTAGAGCCATACAATGACTGAGAGGTGGGCACCATGGCATATCTGGTTGGTCCATGCAGAATGTGGGAGTCAGTGGGGCAAGACAAGGAGGTTGTGTCTCACTGTGTCCCAGGAAGGTGGTCACCAGGAGGCAATTAGATAATGCAGATTTCTGGATCAATCATATTGAAGAACTGGGAGAAAGTGAAGAACTGGAAACTGTATCAAGCATGACTAAGCCCTGTTTCTAGTATGAGAAAGTTAAATATATATTCAAAATTGATGTCTATGAAACATAAAATTACAAGAATTCGCTAGAATATGCGTGGTGCCACAATGTCTTTTATCAGTTTGGGCTGCTACAGCAAGTTACCAGAGACTGGGCGGCTTAAACAACAAACACTTATTTCACACAGCTCTGGAAGCTAGGAAATCCAAGATCTGGCGTCTGGTGAAGGCCTTCTTCCTGATTTTTGGTAGCTTTCTTCTTCTTTTGTCGTCACATGCTGGAAAATAGAGAGAACCATGTCTCATGAATCCCATGATGCCAGCCCCACCCTCATGACCTAAACCTAATTACCTCCCAAACCCCACCTCCAAATGGTAAGATGTCAGCATGTGAATTTGGGGGGATATAAACATTCAGTCCATAACAGAGAAAATACAAATCTCCTGCATGAAGCATTATAGTTGAAATTTTCAAATCAAAGTGGTGTGTTACTACTAGTATAGCAAGAACATTATTTGCATAGGTAAGTTTTCCCATTGGAAGAGGTCATGTTAATTTTACTCTACATATGCTTGACTTATATTTAAGATTGCAGGAGGTAAAAGGGTAGATGAAAGACATAAGCCATATCACAAAATTTTATATCAAATTTTGTAGTATTGTGGGAAAACATTCTGTGATTGACATCGTAAAGTCTTTGGAGTTTGGCACACCCATATTTAAATCAAGCCTGGTACTAATATATAAGTGTTTTCGTTTCCTGTTATGTCTGGTGAAGAAAACAATATTATTCTTGTTAGGTTGTAGAGATAGAAAATATTTGTAAAGTATTTGCTTAGGTTAATAATTTATTAATATAAGGTATGCAGTGTACCAAACAAGGTCCTGGTGCAGAGTAGGGTTTCAATAGTTAATATCAAGTTTATTTGGTATTATTCTTCATCATGCATCTAACTGGGATTTGGGATTTGAAATATTATGAAATTTTACTTGTCAAGAGAGATTTCTATTATATCTTTATTTTAAAAATTCATAGTTTTGGGGTTTTTTTGTTTTTTTTTTTAGTTGGAGTCTCACTCTGTCGCTCAGACTGGAATGCAGTGGCATGCTCATGGCCACCACAGCCTCGACCTGCTGGGCTCAGGCAATCTTTCCACCTCAGCTTTCCAAGTAGCTGGAACTACAGGCATGCGCTACCACGCCCAGCTTTTTTTTTTTTTTTTTTTTTTTTAAATTTATTGTAGAGATGAGGTCTTATCAACTTGCCCAGGCTGGTCTCAAACCCCTGAGCTCAAGCAATCCTCTCACCTTGGCTTCCCAAAATGCAGGAATTACAGACTTGAGCCACTGTACCTGGCCATAGATCTTTATTAATATTTCTTTTTTAAAATCTGCCATTTACAGTAGGCCCCTCAACATTTTTCCTATACTTACATTTTGAGGGGTACCAAATTATTTTTGAAAAGAAAATGAAATATTGTTTGAAATATTTTGTCAAATATTTTACTTTGTCTCAACAAAATAGTCGATATGAAGCATATATTTCTCTTTAATAAGAACTTAGATAATCGGTTATTCACATTTTTTCTATTCTCTCTTTAAGATCTTATTACATTCGCACACAAAAAAGTAATTTAAAGATCAGATGGTTTTTTGGATCTGGAATAAAACTACATTCCATTGTCAATGAATAAAATTATGATTTTCTAGGTTTCAACAGTCTAGTAAGAGAGTAGAATCATCTATTTTGTTGAACAATTCTCAGAGGGAAGTATGAAATCATGATATCTGCCCTCAAGGCTTGTAAATGGAAAGGATCTTACATTATATTCAGACAGAAGAAATTACTCTAATTCTGTAATTAAAGAAACTATGAGGAGGGTTTTTTTTTCAAATTGCCCTATTCATTCAATCATAACAGAGACTTACTTCATCCCAACTATGTACTATATATTATATTAAGTGCTCTAGGCGACATAATACCAAATAATATTTAGCATCTCCCTTCAAAGAGTTTCTAGTTTAGTATAAACTATAATGTACAAAATGTTTAGTATAAAAAGTAATGTACATTAAGTGAATATCTTAATGTACATTAAGACAAGGAGGTATCTTGGTGTGTGAACGGGGGTGACTCAGGACTTGAGGTGCTTTGTAAATGTATGCATGACACTAAGATTCCAATGTTCCTTATGGTTGCAGTGTCCTTGACCCCTTCCCATGCCAATCGTTGAGAATCCCTGCCATGGTGAGTTATATTATGAAGAGAAATATGTGAATTTTTGAGTTTGTTAGTGTAAAAAAAAAAAAAAAAAAAAGGAGATAAAAACAAGGATGACACAGCTAAGCAGAATTTAAGACTATATAAAATTCACAATTAGACAGGTATCTATAAAGGACTAAGGGATTTGAGTCAGATATCATTTGACAAATTAGACTATGAAACAATTACATTAAACGTGGTTTTGAAACATCACTTTTAAGCTTACATTGCCTTTATGTGTAGTCCATTAACCCTAACCCTAACACTAATCTTAATCTTTATCTGTTGCATTATTTAATTTATTGCTTTATTGTATTTGTTCCCAGTGATTTAGAATTAACTACCCCCATTCTCATTCAGCTTTTGGTATTCTGTGTTAAGAGACCCAATAATTGGCCTTGACTTTACCATTTGGTCAGATGATCACCCAGATTACCTGTCAGCATATCTCTAATTTCTGTTTAACTTTTAGTTAAGAGATGACTTTTTGAAAAGAGGCAATCACTTTTAGTTTCAAAAGGAGAAAAGCCTCATGCGGAAGGGTAATTTTAAAATTTCAACAGATAGAAACAAAGAATAAAATGTACCAAGCATAGAAAATAGTGTGAGAAATTAATAAGTAAAATTTTAAAAGAAATAATGGAAATGGAATTTGATTAATATTGTCATTTGGATAGAGACTACACAAAATAATATGACATAAGTTTGAAAAGGAAAATTACACTTACACTTTGGGTTGGATATATATAGTTTAATGTATTAGGTAATAAAGAGTCATTCTGCATTGTACAATTTAATAATTTCATCCATGGTTTAGAAAGAGTAACATAGAAGTAATGTAAAAAAATTAAGCAGATACATAAATTGTATTATAGACAAGTAGGGATATCAAAGATAATCTAGAAAAGCAGTGTACAACTCCAAGGTAGAAGAACTGAGATAGGGAAAGACAGAATTCAGTGGTACAGATGAAAGAATTTTGGAACTAGAGATGTGACTATTTGTTGGTGAAGTTTGGGAGGTGCAAAAAAAAAAAAAAAACAACTGTGGCAACTATTTTTCTGAGAGTCTCTGGCCTGAGTGACTAAAGCAACAATGCTATTATAAATCAAAATTTCAAAGCTGAGAGAAAGAATTGGTTTGGGGAAAATAGAATGAGTTCACTTTTATATCTAAGTTTAAGGTGCCAGTAAAAAATACAGCAGAATGTAGACATAGAACTGACAGCTGGAAATACAAGATAATCACTCTGTAAATCTGTAAAGAGTAAGTTTGCAAAGGAGAAATCTTGGGGATGAACAGCTAAGGAACAGATAAAAGAGGAGATGACAATGGTGATAATGACGACGACAATGACAGCAGGAACAGAAAAAAATAAAGAAACTTAAGGAAAACAAAACAGTGTGTGAAAAAGGTAAAAAGAACAAGTATAACTGAGAAAAATTTAAAGTAAGTGGGAAAGTAGGCTAATATTCTGGAAACAAGGGAGGCTCACAAAGGAAGGCGGAGGTGGTGATCATGGGCACAGATGAAGGAGGAGGAGGAGAACTTGGGAAGTTGGAGTAGAATTGGTGATTAGGGAGTCATTAAAGTAGTATTGTATTTGTTTCCAGTGATTTAGAAATGAAGTGAGAAGTGAGAAGAGGTGGAAAGGTGCAAAGCAGCCAGTGTAAAGCGATTTATCAAAATGTGTAGTCATGAAGAAAAGAGACAGAGAATGATGACTTGAGAGACAAGATGGTTTTAAGTAAGAGGAAAGACCTGAATATCTGTGTTAGTGAGCAGAGAGGGTGGCAGTGCATGCACAAAATGAAATGTATACCAAAAGGTAACTCGTAAAGCAAATTACTAGACAAAAATAAAAGAATGAGCATATAAAACACATGGGTTAGAATAAGAGGAAGGAATATTAACAACTGGAAGGATTTGAATGAAAGACATGTAGAGTTGAAAGAACTTGAAAGAAAATGTTGCCATGATCAGAGAAAAATAGAATCAACATCTCTCGAGTGAGAAAGAATTAATAATTGAGATGGATCTTAAAAACAGTGAGATACATTTGCAGAAAAACCATGGTGGTTGGTAGGATTAATGATCAATAAAGGGTAAAGAAATAGCTGTCTAAGACAGAAAGGGGCTCACATCTCAAGTTCACCATTTATATTTAGAAACCAAGCATTTGTAGGGAATGCTCCAAGATGCTTTTGTGAATTACTGCAGTGATGTTCACTAGTTTAGGAGAGGAAAAGTTGAAACTACTTAATAAAACTAATCTAGAACTGAAGACTCCAAAACTACATAGAGGAAGTCAGAGAAGTTAGTAATTTAGTAACTTTAGAATTCTGATAAGGTGTTGTTGCAGTGGTAACCAGAGTAGATAGATAAGCGGGGGGGGGGGGGGGGGGGAAGCCACGTGATCAGTTAGTTGTAAGTACTTGGTTTGTTTCTGGATTCTCTATTCTTTCCCATGAGTTCATGTGTCTGCTCTTGTATCCATACCATGCTGTTTTGGTTACTACAGCCTTGTAGTATAATTTGAAGTCACATAATGCGATACCTCCAGCTTTGTTCTTTTTGCTTAGGATTATTTTGGATATTCTGGCTCTTTTTTAGTTCCATATGAATTTTAGGATTATTTTTTCTAATTCTGTGAAAAACGGCATTGGTAGTTTGATAGGAATTATATTGAATCTGCAGAGTACTTTGAGTAATGTGATCATTTTAATAACATTGATTCTTCCAGTTCATGAGCATGGGATGTTTCTCTATTTGTATGTGTTCTCTGCAATTTCTCTCATCAGAGTCTTGTGGTCCTCATTGTAGAGATCTTTCACTTCCTTGGTTAACTATATTCCTAACTATTTTAGCTTTTTGTTTGCTATTGTAAATGGAATTGAGTTTTTGATTTGATTCTCAGCTTGGTTTCTATTGGTGTATAGCAGCACTACTAAGTTTTGTGTGTGTTGATTTTGTATCCTGAAACTTTATCAAATTCATTTATCAAGTCCAGGAGTCTTTTGGAGGCATCCTTGGCCTTTTCTAGGTATAAGATCATATCATTGGCATACAGAGATAGTTTGATTTCTTTTTTCCAGTTTGGGCACCCATTATTTATTTTTCTTGCTGACTGCTCTGCCTAGGACTCCCAGTATTATGTTGAATAAGAGTAGTGAAATGGACATTCTTGCCTTGTTCCAGTTCTGAAAGGGAATGTGCTCTTTCTATAGTTTTGGGGCAGAATGTTCTGTAGATGTCTGTTAGTTCCATTTCCTCTAGAGTCCCGTTTAATTTCAACTTTTTTTGATGACTTTCTACCTTGACATTCTGTCTATTGCTGTCAGTGATGTTCATTGATGTTCTGTCTATTACTGTCATAAGCGGACCCTGAGCAATTATTATAATACTATAAGAGCCGGGCTCAGTGGCTCAGCCTGTAATCCCGCGCCTTTGGGAGGCTGAGGTGAGTGGATTGCCTGAGCCCGCGGGTTCGAGACCCGCCTGGGCAGTGAGACCTCATCTCTATAATAAATCAAAAAATCAGCCGGGCGTGGTAGCGCATGCCTGTAATTCCGGCTACCCGGAAAGCTAAGGTGGAAGGATTGCCGGAGCCCAGCATGTCGAGGCTGCGGTGGCCGGGAGCGGCCACTGCACTCCAGTCTGGGTGACCGAGTGAGACTCCAACTCAAAAAAAAAAAAATACTATAAGAAAGGGATTTGCAGTATTTGGACGCTGTCAGAGGAGGGAGGGGGTGGCATACTTCATTAATAAGCGTACCTGAATTCAAACCAGGCAAAGTGGGGACCAAAGTGAGGCCCAAACTTTACCTGTACAGTGACCATTTGTATATCTAATCCTGAATTGTACCCCACCTCTTTAAAATTGATAATAATAATAATAATAATAATAATAATAAACATACAGAGTCAGGAAGGGCCTTATCACTAGCTGTAAGTCTGAATATATGAAAGATTTTCTCCTAGTGTATAGGTTTTAGGCATTTATCAAGAAGTAAAGAGTGAGTAATAAAATACCATAAACATTTTCTCTGAATCATATACTTTAATAATTGTGACTTTTTGCCTTTCAGAAAGCAGCAGAGATTCAGAGATAATTTGAAGACAAGTAAGTATGGCTACTCATTATGAGATGAGTAATAAGCATCACTATTATGAGATTTAATGAGTGCCCCTGAGTGGAGACTCATTGTAAGAAACAGTAAATATGGAAGCCATCACTACAAGAGGTACAGTCTGAAAAGCAATATAAATAAATGAATCACAATATCCAACCTGAGGCAGCCAGAGTGAGTTTCTCCTACAGATTATACCAAGGTAGAGAGTTTCCTCAGTACTCAGAGAGAAACAGACCAGCAGCATGCCCCCCAAGTCTCCAAAGGAGTGATAATAACCACTTAGAGCAAAGAAGAAAAAATATTCCACCGACCTGGGCTAGAACTGGATGGACTCTTGCCTGCACCATCAGAGTCCACCGCCGTCTCTGGACGTAGTGGGGAAGGTGAGTGAAAGGAATTTAGGAGTTCTCTGCTCTTGCAGCAAACTTGCAGGGCTCCCTCAGTCTTGCAGGACCTTGGTCTTTCATGGGAAACTGCCTTCCCCAAAGCCATGCCCTGCTGTGGAGTGGTGCAGGAAAAAAGCCTTGAGCAGCACCAGCCACCATTCTCCCCCTTGCAGGGTAGAGTGGCTGCTTTCTAGCTGACCTGGGAAGGGACAGGCCCCAAAGGCAAACTCCATGGCTGCCTATAGTTCCTGGCTGAGTGGGTTGCTTTAGAACACCTGAGGCCCTGAGAAAGGCTGCACCTTGACATTCAGGTTGCAGATTGCCTAAGGCAAAGGCAGGAGCCTGGTGGGATGCATTGCCATACCAACCTCTCACTCCCTGTGTAAACGCTTCTGTGCCTGTTTTGCACAGCAGCGTTACCCTAGTGGCCCAGGACTTCCTCCTAATACCCACTGGAGCAGCTAAGTGTACATACTTGCTGGTTACTTCAGCTCCTTTCCCCTGCCCTCTACACAAAGTCTCAAAAAGAGAGAACTAGGGAAATCCACAGAGTCCTGCCCTTGGACTAGGCTGGCTGAGCACTTTCTTGGAGCAATGCTCACCAAGGGGAAACCCTCCTGCCACCATCACAGCTGGCTTTCTCTCACAAGTGCCAGAGATTGACAGTGCAGCCCACCACGCTGGATATAATGCCTCAGCTTTGGAGAAGGCCTGATACCAAACAGCAGATAACAGCCTTTTCCAAGTCATTTTGGCCACTCAGGATGTTATGAGCCAGTGTAGGCACACAGCACAAGGTTGCCACAGCTGGCAATTGAGAAACTCACCACACACCAAAGCTTTGTATAACCAAGGAAACCCTGGTGTGCCCATATCAGTCCCCTGCCAACCTCAAATAAGAAGAAATCATGTACTCAAATGAGAAAGAACTAAAAAAAATTCTGACAATATGAAAAAGCAGAGTTCTCCAACACTCCCCATAGACCACACCAACTCTTTGGCAATGAACCCTAACCAAAATGACATTTTTGAAATTCCAGATGTGAAATTCAAAGGTTTCGTGATAAGATTGATCAATGAACTTCAGAAGAAAATTGAATATCAACAAAATGAAATTTTAAAAAAAACTATTCAGGACATAAGTGAAAAATTCTCCAAAGAGACAGACACCTTAGAAAATAAGCCAAGATAAACAAAGCTAAAATTCTGGAAATTACACAAGCATCTAGGGAAGTACAGTGGAAACTTTTAACAATATCTAGAACAAGCAGAAGAAAGAATCTCAGAACTTGAAGATAGCTCTTTTGAAATAATCCAATCAGATAATAATAAAGAAAAGAGAATCATAAGAACAAAACAAGATCTCCAACAAATGTGGGATTATGTAAAATGTCCAAACCTAAGAATCATAGGTATTCCTGAAGAATAAGAGAAAGAAACAGGTTTGGATAACCCATTTGATGGAATAATGGAGGAATACTACCCCAGAAATCTAAACATCCAGATACAAGAAGCCCAAAGAACCCGTGGAAGAGTCATTGCAAAAAGGTCATTTCCAAGGCATATAATCACCTCACAATGCAAAGCTAATATGAAGGAAAGAATTTTAAGAGCAGTGAGACAAACGCATCAAATAACTTACAAAGGCAAACCTATCAGACTTACAGAAAACTTCTCAGAAGTAACCCTAGAAGCTAGAAGGGATTGGGGCCCCATCGTTAATCTCCTCGAATAGAATAATAGTCAGCCAAAAATTCTGTATTCTGCAAAGTTGAGTTTCATAAATGAGGGAGAAATAAAGTACTTAGCAGACAAGCAAATGCTGAGGGAATTTATCATCACTAGACCAGTTCTACAAGAAATACACAACGAGTTCTAAATACTGAAACAAAAAGTTAAAATACACTAGTAGAAAAATGCTGGAAATCATAAAGTTCACAGGCTTTACAGAACACCGACCCAATAGAAAAAAATAAATTAATAAAGCAACAGATAACAAACAGCATGATGAATAGAATAGTATGTTCCATATCATTAGGAACTCTGAACAAAAATGGACTTAATGACCCACCAATAAAATATAGATTGGCAGAATGAATCATACACACACACACACACACACACACACACACACCCCAAATATCTGCTATCTTCCAGAGACCAACTTAACTCACAAACACTCCTGCAAAATCAAGGGTGAGGGGAATATTCCACACAAGTGAAAGCCAAAAATGAATAGCAGTAGCCATTTTCATGTCAGATAAAACAGAATTTGAGCTAAAAACGATAAAAACAGACAAAGATGGCTCATATATAATGATAAAGGGAAAAATCCTATGAGAAGACATGATAATTTTAAATACATATATGCATATAACACCAGACCCCCAGCATTATTTAAAAAATTCTATTAAACCTAAAAAAGAGATAGATAGCAATACAATAGCGGTGGGAGAACTCAACATTCCACCGATGAGTAAGAACATGTGGTACTCAATCCTTTGTTTCTGTGACAGATCACTGAGTATTACAGACTCTAAATCCATCCAAGTTGTTGCAAAGTTCATAATTTTGTCTTTCTCTGTGGCTGTGCAATATTCCATTGTGTATATGTACCACTTTTTTTAATCCAGTCCACTTTCCATGGACAGGACGATGGGTCCCATGTTTTTGCTGTTGTGAATAAGGCTTCAATAAACACGCACGTGCAGGTATACTTTTTGTAGAGTGATTTGCATTCCTCCAGGTATATTTCCAGGAGGGGGATTGCTGGGTCGCATAGAAGATCAAATTTTAGATCTTTTAAGAATACTCATACTGTTTTCCGCAGAGTTTTGCCTTGTTTACACTCCCACCAACTGTGTAGAAGTGTTTCCTTTTACCCACATCCTCTCCAACATCTGTTTTTTTGTTTTGTTTTGTTTGAGTTATTGAGGATGGTCATCCTGACTTTCAGTTTGATGAGTTCCCAATTGTCTATCTTACCTCTTATGGCATGGGTATTTGGAGTTTTGATTAAGAATTGGTTGCCAGTTCCAATTTCCCTAAGGGTGTCTCCTGTATTTACTAAGGTTCTTATAGTTTGAGGTTTTACATTTAGTTTTTTGATCCATTTAGAGTTGATTTTTGTGTACGGTGATGGCTAGGGGCCCTGTTTCATTCTTCTGCATGTGGTCAGGCCAGTTTTCCCAGTACTATTTACAGAATAAGTTCCCTCTCCCCAGTGGTTGTTGGTGGAGGCTCTATAGAAGATAAGTTGGTTGAGAAATTAAGGTTTTGCTTTTGGAATCCCTAACCTGTGCCATTGGTCTACATGCCTGTTCTTGTGCCAGTAACAGACTGTTTTGATTACTGTAGCCTTAAAACAAAGCTTAAAGTCTGGAAGTGTGATACTTCTTGCTTTGTTTCTTTTGCTGAGGATTGTTTTGGCTATTTGTGGTCATTTATATTTCCATATAAATTTCTGTGTTGTCATTTACACATCTGAGAAGAATAATGTTGGTAATTTGATAGGTATTCTGTTAAATTTGTAGATTGCCTTTGGTAGGATGGACATCTTTAAAATGTTGATTTTTCCAATCCATGAGCATGGAATATTTTTCCATTTGTTTGTGTCATTTTTGATTTCTTTGAGCAGTGTTTTGTAGTTTTTGTTGTAAAGTTCTTTCACTTCTCTGGTTAGGAAGACACCAAGGTGTTTCATTTTTCTGTGGTTATTGTGAATGGGATTGTGTTTTTTATTTGGTTCTCTGCCTGTTTGGTATTGTTGTATAAGAATGTGACTCTCTCTTGCATGTTAATTTTGTACCCTGAGAATTTGCCAAAGTCCTTTATCAGTGCAAGAACTTTTTTGACAGGTTATCTTAGATTTTCAAGATATAGAATCATCATCAGCAAAGAGGGATAATTTGACTTCCTCTTTTCCTATTTGCATACCCCTGATTTTCTTCTCTTCTCTGATGCTCTAGTTAGGACTTCCAACACTATGTTGAACAGGAGGGGTGAAAGTGGTCAGCCTTGTCTTGTTCTGGTTTTCAGGGGAAATGGTTCCAATTTCTGTCTGTTTAGCAATATGTTGGCTGTAGATTTATTGTAGATGGCTCTTACCATTTTGAGGTGTGTTTCTTCTATTCCTAGGTGTTTCAGGGTTTTTTTCAAGAAGGGATGGTGGATTTTATCAAAAGCTTTTTCTGCACCTAATGATATAATCATATGATTCTTATTTTTACATCTGTTGATGTATTTAATTACAGTGGATGTTGAACCAACCCAGCATCCCAGGGGTGAAGACTACTTGGTCATGGTGGATGATTTTTGAGATGTGTTATTGGATCCTATTTGCTAAAATCTTGTTGAGTATTTTTGCATCTATATTCATCAGGGATAATCGCCTGTAGTTCTCTTTCTTTGTTGGGTCTTCATCCAGTTTGGGTATCAGTGTGTTGTTAGCTTCATAAAATGTAAAATGATTAAGGTGAGTTCTTTCTTTCTCAATTGCTTGAAATACTTTTTTTTTTTTAATTGGAGGCTCACTCTGTCCAGGCCAGAGTGCAGTGGCACATTCATAGCCACTTCAACTTATCAGCTTCTCCTTGTATGTTTTGTAGAACTCCACTGGAAAGACATGTGGTCCAGGACTTTTTTTTGTAGGTAGTTTTCTTATGACAGAGTCGATTTCCTGGGTTGTTATTGGTCAATTTTTATGTTTCAATTTCTTCTTGTTTCAAGTTTCAGAGGTTGTTGATGTCAGAAAGTCCTCCATTTTATTTAAGTTTTCGAGTTTGTTTCCATACAAGTGTGCATAGTAATCTCTGATAATTTTTTTGTATTTCTTTGGGGTCCATTGTGACTTGATCTTTTGCATTTCTGGTTGTGTCTATTTGAACTTTTTCTCTATTTTTCTTGGTCAGTCTCACTAGGGGTCCATCAATCTTGTTTATTCTTTCAAAGAACCAGCTTTTTGTTTCAATGATTTTTTTAAATGATATTTTTGTCTTCTATGTCCTTTATTTGGGTTTTTTCTTTGGTGATCTAGATTCTTCTGCTGATGATAGAGTTTTAGTGGTCTTGTTTTCAAGCTACCTTAGGTGATGTGTTAGGCTGTTAACTTGTGATCTTTCCATTTCCATTTTCTTCATGTGTGTTTGTAAAGAAATGAATTTCACCTCTCAGTACTGTTTTCATGGCATCCCAGAGGTTTTGGTAAGATGTGTCTTTATTTTCATTTGTTTCCAGAAAGCTTTTAATTCTGCTTTGATTTCCATGTTGACCCAGGAGTTGTTCAGCATTATGCTGTTTAGTTTCCATGTCTTTGTTGACTTTGGGGGAGCTTTGTTGGTGTTGATATTTATTTTTATTCCACTGTGGTCGGATGAGGTGCATGACGGTATTTTGATCTTATGGAATTAGTGTTTTCTTAATTTATGGCTGAGGATGTGGTCGATCTTGTAGTACATTCCATGTGGTGATGAGGAGAATGTATATTCTATGGTTGTTGGGTGGAGCATTCTGTAGGTATCTATTAATTCCGTTTGTTCAAGCATCAATTTGAGGTTCCAGATCTCCTTGTTGATATTTTTGCCTCGATGATCTATCTAGAGTTGTTAGTGAGGTATTTAAGTCCCCAGCTATTATAGAGTTAGAATCAATATCTTTTTTTAGTTTACCTAAAAGCTGCTTTATAAAAGTTAGTGCTTCTATATTGGGGGTATGTATGTATAGGATGGACATTTCTTGTTGATGAATTGAACCTTTGATCATTATGCAGTGAGCTTCCAAAACTTTTTATAATCTTTGATAGTTTAAAGGGTATTTTGTCTGATATTAAGATTACAACTCCTGCTTTCTTTTGTGTTCCATTTGCCCAAAAATTTGTTTTCCATTCTCTAACTTTGAGTCTCTGAGTGTGCATTCTGTTTAGATGAGTCTCCTGGAGACAACATATTGCTGTGTCAATTTTTTTAAAATACAGTTTGTCTTTTCAGTAGTGCATTCAGTCAATTCACATTCAGGCTAATTACTGAGATGTGAGAGTTTATCCCTGTCATGAGGATCCTATAGAGTTT